>NW_011948419.1:4273270-4312520 GCF_000503995.2 Ceratosolen solmsi marchali | reverse complement strand
TGGGGGGGGGGGTAATGAGGCTGTGGCCGTGGCCGTCCAACCTTTTCTAAGTCGCAATACTCCTTTTGCTTTTCACAATGCGCTTCCCGGGATATTTTATCTCGTGGGGAGGGATGGGGAGGGGGGATTGTGATATTTCGCGGCTAAGCAAGGACGGGCGAGGTCGAGAGGGGAGATTGTACAGTTCGTGGGGACAGTAGTTGCTAATTTCTTCGAGCTAATCGTCGATTTTGAGTTAACTTCAATACAGAAAATTTCCCAACGCCAATGGCGGCGAGTGTACATCAAGCTCGGATTAGATATAAAATCGATGTTTCAAACGATTTCAAGTTTTTCACTTTTCTAGATTTTTTAATTACTTTTTTTTCAAATATAAATTTTACCGTCTATTTGGAGTACGATCTTTAATTTATTAACCGCCGCTCGTATCGGGAGATCGACTTTAAAACATAAATCAAACTGATTAGCTTGGAATAAGATACGGTTTATTTTAATTGATGCCATTATTTAATAGCGCACAAAAATAGCGAGGTGGTTAATAATGCAATTAATTGAAAAGCAGTTCCTTTGATAATAAATGTTTCGAAAACAAACGACTTAAAATTATCGAATTGAATTTGAGTACTAGAAATAATAATTTATATGTGAGGAATCAAGAAAATTCTGAGAAGCATAGTTCTTTGTTAAGTATGACAGTGTTCTTATTACACTATATGCAGATTACGAAAATCTGAATTTCTTTATAACGTATTTCATCTTGCTTCATCCATTTATTATTGTTAATTATTATATATTATAAATATATGATTATATAAGCATCATATTAATTTATTCTGAAAAATTTAGATTATATTTATATACAAAATTATACAATACTTGATTGATGGTTATGAAAACCTAACAAATGTAGTGTCCGTCAAAGTACAATAAATTTGGAAGGTGAAAATATTGTTCCGATGATGAAAGTCAGCACTTTTAGAAGTATCGGTATGATAAAAGAAAATTGCCAATTAATTAAAAGCCTGTTAGCAGTATAAAATAAATGATTCTATAGCGGACGTAATTACTTAGAATGCAAATAAGCGATTTTTTTTTTTTTTTTTTTTGAACTCTCCAATAACATAGGAAACTCTCGACTTAATCAGCCGAAAAAGCGAAATTTAGCTTTCATTGGAATCGTTGAACTATATTAATCCATCTACGAAAGCCAAAGCGCGTTTTAACGATCGTCGAGCTATTAAAGAAACATGATTTACATTCCCACACCTGTCCATAATAATGCCAATAGAGCGGCATAAAAAGTAGCCGTCAAAGGGGATACGCTTAATTATCATCTGGCAACATTGTTTCTGCATAGCATGAACGCCATACCCAATAGACAACAATGAATGCTAATGAAGAAGGCCAAGGAGCTGTTAAAGTCAAACCGAACTCTCATAGACGCCGAGGCGCCCGCCGATGCCACGCCTGTTCCTCTTCTTTCTCATCCTCTCGTCGCATCCAAGTGAAAGGTCGAGGAAGCCTTTGTCTCCGACAGCCTATTAGTTACACAAATTACCGATAAAAATGTAACTTTCCCTCCCGCATTCTTTCCTTCACCGCTTATTCCTTAGTTTCGTTTTTAGTTTCTGCATCCTCGAATGAAAGCTATCGTAAAGCGATCATTAGCGAGATAAAGGGAACGGCTAGAGGGTCGAGGTTGAAAATCATGTCCAATGCTCGTGAGCAAGTGAGCCAGATTTTATTTCTTTACTTTTTTTTTCATTTTTATTGCACCTGCTTGATAAGTATGCTTTCATAAAGTCAGTAATGTAAATATATTGCATGGTAAATTCAGTAAACAAATTAACGCACAGCTGTTTTGTGTGTGCAGTAAACTACAATGATTATTACTCACTAATGTATTTTTAATGCCTGTTAAAAGAGTAATATAATCATAAAATGGACACCAGATATGAAAGATTTAAATAAAAAAAATTACTATTCGTTAATGTAACGTTAATACAGCTTATGACTCCTGCAAGTCATGTACGAATTTGAAATAAAGAACTGAATATGAAATAATTTATTAATGTAAAGATATCTTGATTAATAATGACTGATTAAAATCCTAATTTTGATAGATAACATTATTATACATTACTGTAGATTATAATACATAATCACTAAATTTAACGTCCAAACCATTTTATAACAAGCAAGAGTTTTTTATTCCGTTAAACTACCTTGTCAGTATTACGAATTTCATGCAATTAGGTTTCAGTTTTACCTTTTTCATCAAATGTACGTTATTAAAGTTTTTCAACTCTAAGTTTTATAAGATCACTAGCATCGTACATTAGGCTGTGTAATATCTAGGAAACTATGTTTAAAAGATTATCAATAAATTACTCATCTTTCAGAGTATCTTAATAATAACAAATCGACATTCAAATATCGATGCAACCAGAGCAAGGCGTTTACTCTGTCTCTCCCTCTCTTCCTCACGCCCGCGCATCCCTTGTATCCGTTGTGTGTATTTTTCTACGGGCTGTAGTGCTTCGGAATAACTCGGGGAATTTATCGTTTATTATTTCCCATAATTGAGTACGTAGTAACTGGTTGGTGTTGGTATCGCTGCTAGATGCACGACGTTGATTTTCGATTTTTTTTTTTTTTTTTTTTTTCCATTAACGAACGCTACTGCTTAATATGAAAAAGGAAGTGAGGGTTTTTGTCTATTTTGCATGCCTTTTCGACATTTGTACAATGCTATGTAGTAAATTGTATTTGTTCCTTTTGTGCTCCTTTCTTGCTGACGAGTTATGAATATGTAATGCATGTCTTTACAATTAATCTTTGTATTTTTTAAGTGATATTAATAACTCGCCTTAGAATGGCACTAATGATTATTACGAATTTTGCAAAAAAGCAATCAATAATTTAAATTAAAGTCCATGTTTAACAAAAGAATACTTTCATTTAAAAGATGTTATTAGCATTCCATAGGAAGAAGAATTACTACATGTAACTCCGAGAAACTTCATTAAGTCTGTATGTATGAAAATATGTATGAAAAAAACTCAATCAAGCGAATTGATTGTTAATCTTGAAAGAATGAATACTTAACTTCAGACTAGATAATAGATATTCCGTTTAAAAGAACATAACATTACAAATCACATTTTTCTAAAAAAAACTCGTCTAACTGAAAGAAAAGTTTCTTTAATAGGTGTAAATGGTTTGTTAAGTAACATTATCAATAATTTATATATAATTTTTATATAGCTCAATGACGCAACAATGTACCTTCTATTGTACGCGCTTTATTTGCGCTTTAATTAAGGTATGAAAGTGTATTAGAAAAATCTTGATGTTAGGCGAGCGAATGTATCACCCGCAATGGACGTTTAACAAGCCATGTTCACTAGTCCCCTTCTCCGCCCTCTCTCTCTCTCTCTCTCTCTCTCTCTCTCTCTCTCGTCTTTTACGATGGCTGTACTCTGGTCAGCGGCAATAGCAGTCGTTCTCGTCGTTTCTATTCATCGATATAGCACCGTAACCTACAGCCACAAGACGGTAAAGACATAAAGCGAGACGGAGCGCTTTAGAAACCCTTGGATGAATATCCTCCTTTTAACGGTCTAATCGAGTACCGCGCCACCATGCCCTTGAATCGAGGAGCTTTTACGAGTGACTACTCGCCATTGTTGCTCTACTCGTATATGGAGCTCTTTTCGTTATTGCGGTGAGCCACGATAATTGGAAGTATAAAAGTCAGCACTGCTGCTGTTGCTGCTGCTGCTGCTGCTGCTGCTGTTGCTACTGTTGTTATTGTTATTATTGTTGCCGCTGCCGTTGTCGTGACGTTCAAATAAAAATATCATGGAATGTTTTTGTTACTCGTAGGCAGATCAGTCTAGGTTTGGCAAACATGAATGACTATTGACTTTTTGTACGTTAGTATAATGACGGTTTACTAACCCATGCTAAACTGTCAAACGTAGCTCATTCTCTAAGTACAGTTTACTTTCAATTGGAAATCCTATGCTTTTAATGCAATTTCAAAAGTAGTTGTTAGTTGTCAATTTTTGTTGTTTTTTTATTATTATTTTTTTTTAACACTTTTTCACCCTAACGAAGATGTAAGGTATCGATGCAGGAACTTCCTGCACAAGTACAACACCCCCTTTGACCATCGGTAATCCGATATTTCTTCAGCGACACGACCGTCGTCCAACTCGTTAACTCTTAAGCCGCTGTTCCTCGCAGTTCCATGTCAAACGTATAATGTGTATATACGTCTCTCTCTCTCTCTCTCTCTCTCTCTGTCTCTCTCTCTCTTCCATTCTTGTTCCTTTAACTTCACTATCTTTGTCATTGGTCATGCTGATGATATTCCTTTTTATTTCTGAACGTGAATTACGACTACTCAATAAGGGAAGTAAGTACGTATACAATATTTAGGCCAAGGATACATTTATTAGCGTTATTGTACAATAATTTCACTTTTGAGAATATTTTCAGCAATTTTGCAATAGCATATAGATTCAGCTGCGTCATTAAAATTTTTTGAATTTTTCTGTTAACTATATAAGTTTATAAAAATACGAAACACATTTATTTACATAAATAAATTTAATTAACCTCAATTTAATTCGAAAGTATTGATAGTAAAATTTTCTTTTTTCCTGAAGCATATGACTATCTCAGTAATATTTATTTCATATTTTATGCTCATTTATTAATTTATTTTGAAAATTTTAATTTCAAAAACATGAAATTTGAATTTAAATAACAATACGCATATTTCTTTTAACAATGAAAAAGTGTTGTTTAAATGTTTAAAAGTGAGCAGTTTGTTTTTCGTAAAATCATAAATTTTAATAAAAATTTGATAAAACTTTAGTCGATTTAATAAACAATTTGCATTGATAACAATATGTAATGTATATGTATAGGAACATAATTGAGCCCGCATCATTCAGATTTTTATTCGATCACATTGTATTCTACACAAGTAAACGAAAATTTAATTCATTTTTGTTAAATATTTTGGAGTATTCTATTAAAAATCAAAAAACCTGGGTGTTAATGTGACTTCATCATCGGTGGAAAGTTGAACAAGAATAGGCGGGTTAGATAAGACGCCTGTCTTAGACTTGGTTTGGAATGTTTCAGTTGTCAATTACGTTTGGTCATCGACGTCTACATATCTGTATGCTACAGCAGTTCCGACCCTTTTTATTAAGTCGTCACGAATGAACCCGACAGTTGTTATTCAACATACGTATAAAGGGTTAAGGTATAGTTGCGTTCTGAAACTCACTGGATCATAAGTGCACTTTCAATGGATAAATTATTGTTTTGAAAGTACAATCTTGAACAAGTTTTTGATAAAAATAGCTATACTGGCGAATATAAGCGAATGATAAAAATTAATTATTATTTTTTATCTACACTAATACTGTAAGTTATGCAAGTCTATCATATTAACCTTCACTTTGGTAATCGATTGGATTATAAAGACCGGTACATAATATTAAGATTCCATTTTAATTTTCAAGAATTTTTTTATATTAATTATTTAAAACTAAACTTTAATTAAGATTAAAATTAATATAATTGTTGACATAATTAATAAACTAATTAAATAATTTAAAAAACTGGGTATTTAATTTTAAATTTATTTTGAAATTTTTCCTTTATGAGTTTTAATATTCCGAATCATACTAAATATTAATATAAAATACTTATTTTTATTATTTAGTAAATAGAAGCTTATAATTTACATTTAAGCCAAAACATGTTAATTATCGATAACATTTTTTAAAGAAAGTACAATTCATTAGCATAATTTGTATTTAAACAAAGTACATTGGTATGTAATTGACTTTAAATTACTGTATCTCTTATAGATCTACAGTGAATGAATGGCAAACACTGATTTCGTTGTTTTGCGCAATCTTTTACATGGAGATTCTACTCGTATGACCTTTACTATCTGTCACATGCATATTTCGATAACTGAGCATGAATGTCTTATCCAATGTTTAACATTTTAGCTATATGTATAACGTAAATATCTAAATATATGAATTTGCTTTAAGTGAATTAAATAATAAAATAGCAATTAGTTAATAGTAACTGCATAATATTGTAAGGAAAATCATAAGTTGTGGATCATAGCTAGAATATAATGAGATAAATTTTTGAGCTTTTCTGTACTTATTTAAATATTATTATTCTCAAGTAAATAAATGCATACCATAGTAAAAAAATAAATAAAAAACCATATGTATATCTATGTATATATTTATTTTTATTCAAGTGAAAATCTGAATTTTAGTTTACAAAATGTATTGTACCTAATGCAATAACTTACATAAGTATAATAAAACATGGAAGTCATTGCGTAAATTTCTTAATGAGAAAACAACTTGGATAAAGAGAAAATTATATTTGCTGTTTCGGATCGTTATGTACACAAACAATTGATGACTATATATATTGAGAAATCTTGATTTTATTTCAAGCATAGGATTAAAATTCCGTTATTTAATATTAGATTAGTAAACAATCGTTCCCTAAAGTATGACGAGCTGCATATTCGAAAGCGGCTTATTGTTATTATCGAGCGAAATTAAATCGTATCTAGCTTTCCCGGGTGGCTGGTACGCAAAATCCGCTGATAAAGTACAATTGTATCTTCCATCCTAATTCGAAGAGACCTTCGCGCCTAATGCGATATAACGGGCCACGAGTGGGCCGCTGTCAAGAATCAGTGATATTACTCAAAGCGGACGGAATGTTCAATTACAGTAGGACCGACGGCACGATTTAAATATCGCATGTGGCCCAGCATCCGTACCTTGAACATGTATGTGTATAAATGTGCCGTCTCAGCTCATGCTAAAAAACAACGAACTTGGACTATCTCTTGTTACCGATGGTTGAGGATGGCAAATACATGACAGAGGCCATGACTGTTGGTTCGATGAAACTGTCGTGTATATGTGTGATGGCATGTTCAAGAAAAGGTTGAATGCACTGTACATGCTTCATACGATTTAACGTTACTCTAAGTTTTATTTAATAATGTTTTTGGATTTAAAATTATAGAACAATGTTTCGATACTTACCTTGATCTATTAGAAGAATTTAGTTAAATACTAAAACCCAATTTTTTCCTTTTACGATACTTTAATATTTAGTTTTTGAATTTATCTTTTTATAGACTTTGGAAAAAATTGGAGATTTTATAATCCTGATATTTGTAATCCAGGTACAATCTTTATAAGATTAGATAAATAGTTAATAGTAGATAAAAAATTGTGTTAATCCAGTGTATTAAACGATATTATTTAAATATTTAGAAAAGTGGCTTTAACTATCTAATATGTAGACAAGATTGCATGTAGCTTATGTGTAGATACGAATCTATTAAATACAATATGTTATAAATATTAATTTGGGTGCCAAATGTACTAGGTAAATTATTTATATAATAAATTATTAAAATAATGATTGAAAAATAGATTAACTACTTATTAAAGAAAAATCGTCTTAAAGCATAGCAATAATTTTTTATGTCGTGGCTTTACATTTTATTTTTACGAATTTTGAACAAATAACATAAATCCTTCTTACATATTAACTTCAAAATAAATCATGCAAATATACATATACATGTGCTCTGCGACATTAATGACATTGCATTTAACAAGCAATTCTTCACGTATGTGCGTACGATGGAAAAAGCAAACAGTCGATATACGACATTTGGAGGATGAGCGCCAGCTTCTATGTACACGTCGGTTAATGAGAATAATCTCGCGGTTTTCGCGGTCAGGTCGTCGCGACACTACTCGTCAGCGGTGGTTGGTAGATTCGAGTAAATTACATGCAAATGCACACACTTAGAAATGGGAATAAGGTCATAGCTTTAACGGACTTTATTATTGACGCAGACGCGCGGATAAGCGCCAATTATAGGTTTCCTGCAGTTATGTTCTATGTTATAATCTAAATATATTTTTATTACTCCGTAAAGAAAAATTTTATTGTTCAGAATACGTTGCAATGTTGATAATTTTATAAAAATACATTCTGTGCTAAATTGTGCAATTCCTAACTGTGGTATCAGCATAGAAGATGATAAATTTATGACATCTGAATAATCTATTTCTAAATATGTTTAGTGTAAAATAAAAATTAAAAAAATTTAATCAAAATTTTAGGACATTTGATCTTATCTTAATTATAGAAATTAACCTGAATAATCATTATATAATTGAATTATATATTCGATTTGAACTTTATATACTTGATATTTGAACTTTAGAACTATAATTTTGTCAGATTTTCGCAATGGCAAAATTTCCGGTCCCAATTTTATGCATCTACCGTGCCTACCGATATAAATAATTTATTTCCATACAATTTTATGTTAAAACGGTGATAAATTTTTTCAATTTTATTTATCACATTTTTCTTTAATTTTAATTTTATTAAAGTAGAAAACTTAAATTATATTAAAGTATTTCAGTCATAATTTAGAATGAATTTCAATTGTTTCAGAAGTAGCATTAAAGCTTATGTTTAATTGTGTCTTTATAAGTATTTGGTTTGAACTGTAAAGCGTTAACAATTTTAAATAATCTATCTAATTAAATATAAACAGTTAAATATAAATTTACATTATTTCCATTTTACATATAATTTAGTCACGTTAATATTATTATAATTTAAATATCTTATTTTAAACGATACAGAACGAGAGAGTGGGAGAGAGAGATAATAAAAAAATATGAGGAATGTGAGTGAGTGAGTAAAGAAGTTTGCCAGATAATTTACAGCAATTTTAGAATTTGTCTCTCTTTATCTCGTTTTACTTCTTTTCATTGTCTTCGCTTCGTACTGAAACGCGCCGAGGCATATACATTCGCGTATATATGTATATATGTGTGCGTGCGTGCGTGCGTGCGTGCGTGCGTGTGTGTGTGTACGTACGTATATATGTATGGATGTATGACTGTATGTATATTCGTACCAGTGAGCATCCACATAAATGCCATTGTACCGAAATTAGCGCGATAAATTTCTGGTAGATGATGGGGGGGGGGGTAGCATTGTATGCGCCCTGGGATGCGTCGCAGCCATAAACTCAGGTCGAGCGGTAGACGAAAACAAGATACGGAGTGCAGCAACAGTTTCTCTGTTTCTACAGCTAAAATGAAAAATAAGTAAGTTATGAAGGAGGGAAAAACTGGAGTAACAAGAGAGTAACGAAAGACGAAAATAAGGATGTAATATGAGAACGGGATGGGGTCAAAATGTTAATTCGTTTGTTTGTTTAAGTGACATTATCTGTTAGATTTCTCTGATATTTATGTCTAATGCAGAAATGAAATTTCACTTTTATCTTCATAAATAACAGATATGTAAAAATTGAATATTCATAATTAATTATTTAGAAATGCTTTTAAAATTAAAATTGATCTGTTGAGTGGCCAAAATAGCAAAATTTCAAGTATGTATGATAAAAATAATTACGTAAAATAAGTTTTCATTGAATATTAGCTGAGATTAAAAGTTACCTAAATAATACAATATTTTGTAGTGTTTAGAAAGTGGACTGAAATTTGTAAATAGAAAAAGAGTTGGTAAATAGATTGTTCAAGTTTACAAAGTAAATCAGTTGAATTATGTCAGAGATAATTTTTGCTTCGACAAATTCGATAAGTATTTATTTGAATGTGTGTGTATAATGTATGTCATTTTACTTATTGTAGTAATTTTTCTTTGGCAATTTTGTCTTATTTGTAATAACATATATTTAAAAAATGTGTGTGTCATGAGATAGTATCTTAATTTGCATGTTGTAACACAGTTATGTATTTAGTTATTTTTCTAGTACAGTTTTAAATATTTGTTTCAATCTCATAATGATAATTGGAAATATATCAATGAAATGAATTACGTTATCGCAATTATAAATAAATAATTATAATCACGAATAAATAAATTGAAACACATGTATACTGGAGCGTGGAATATTTATTAAATTTTAAATATATCTCCGATGTATATGAAAACATTAATTAGATAAATTAGTGAGTGAAAACAGGTTTTCAAAATAATTTTGAAGTATTTTCAAGAGAAAGTAATTGAGGTAATCATTTCCAAGAAAAAGTAATTTACACAATATTATAATTTTGAAATTCATTTTAAGTAATCATATGCAAAAGTAATTTTTATATTAGGAGAAATTCATAATAATTTTGCCAAGTGTGCCATTAATTAGTTCTTCATATTGATACTGTGTAATCGAAAAATTAAATCAAATTATATACAATTTTTAACGCTGCATTGCGCATATTACCAATATCAAGCACAACACAGTATTTTTTTTAATTCATAAAGCCCTCCATTGCGTCATCCACAGTTTGATGTATCGCCTACGTATGACTACAAACAACATACGCAGTTCAGTAACTTCTTTAATGGTCCTTTAGCCGTCTGCACGAGCATAATGAAAAGTCGCCCTTAATTTCCCATGCGGGAGAATTCGTCTCAATGTGCGCTGTAAAAACGGAATCGTAAAAAAGCTGCGCAGGCGCGTGAGATCACAAATAAAAAAGAACGAATGGGCGCATCCTTGGAGCTCCTCGTCGTATCTCTTACCCCGTAAAAATTGCTCCCATCCTCTCACGACCCTTCCTTCGTATAAAAGATGCGCACACCTGTTCCAAGATCCTACTTACTTGCTAGTTTTTAATTATAAAAAAAGCCGGGGAGGCGCGCGACGCGATGACGTACCGATGGATGGACAGAACAAATCGACCGGTTTATCGAAGAAGACCTAATGGCAACTGTTACACGTTCAGATTGCGAGACGTGTCGCCTCTCACCTGAGTCCCTCTTTAGTCTTTTTGCCCTGCCCCCAGCTCCGCCATCCCCGGACACGATGAGCTTTATCGATGTCGTTGTAGGCATCACAAGTGCGAGCCCCTCATTATGTTGCGCTTTTCTCCGCCGCTCGCGGATATTACGAGATCGCACCACTAGCAATTATCGCTACGAAAAAGGTGGTTAATAAATGCCAGCACCATAGGGAGGGCAGTCGCGGCAGGGAAAAGAAAACTGACGGCAAGGGGGGAACGTCGGGGTGGCGAAGGGGAGAGAAGAAGAGACACATGAAAGAAAAATGACGGATGATCGATCTTTAACGACACGTCCTCGTCGACTTCGAAGGCGCCTGTTTTTCACTTTCGCCTTGCTTTTTACATCCTTCGACGCTTACAGCCTGCGAAATATTTGACGCGAATATGTATTGACTTTAAGTAGAGTTTGAGTACTTTTTTCTCCCCAAGTATTTGTATTTTCAGAGCTTGTTTACTGCAATAGAGGACACCTTAACGTTAACGACGATAAGCTTATTTTCTAAACCTTTTCATGAATTTCTTCTATATTATATATATATATATTTTATTATCCCTTCGTCAAAGACTTAAATGTCTTTAATCGTGCCATATATTATCCACCACTTTAAAAGGAATGGAAATATTTTTTTAACGTCCATGGTTTTAATTTATAAGAACCATTAACACTAGAATATATAGCTAATATTTGATGTAGATAAACTGTATCTCAAATAATTGATTATGTCGTTAATGTTCTTTTTATAAAAATCTGCTACACTTTTAACTATTTTTGTATTCTACGATTAAATGGTACCTTAAGATCCTCAACATGTCAAACCATGTAACAAAATTCCAATAAAATCATACATACAAACAACGACCGTAAACGAGGCATTTAAGGTAAAAATTATTATCATATGTTTTTCATAAAGTTACTATTAAATTAAAGTTATCAGAAACGTAAAATATCACTTCGTGTATCACCAGATTAATAATGTGTCGAATGATAGCAAATTCTTACGAGAATCGATTATCCCCTACGTATATTTCCATAACGTTGTATACTATTTTGAGATTTATTTTTTGCATTTTCCGACTTTCATTCAAAAGCTAATAATTTGATATTACTCTGTTATTTTTCATCTTTTTTTTTCAATCGTACCGTATTTCGTCAAGCTTTTCTATTGTTTATCGAGTTTAAGAAACTCTACATTCACGATGGATGGCTCGCTTTCCTTTCTCAACTAGAAAAGTTTTATTGCGCCAATCCGCAGGAAACAAACGATTGCAGCAGTTATGAATGTTTTATTTTAAATCAAACTTCTGTACATTTAAATTTAGTTGGGTCAAAGTTGTCGATACTTTTATTGACAGACACCGCATAATATCGTCGTGAGAATTGCTCCTAATTCAAAGGTTTTATTAAAATTTTGAGAAATGAAATATTTTAAAAAATATTTGATAATTCATTTTTATTTTGTAGATAAATTATAAAGCTCATAGCGCTAAAAATATTTTTATTTCAATTTCACATTATAAATGTAATTCAATCGATATCATTCTTTTTAATACAAAATATCATTGTCTAGCCATAAATTACTTTTCATAAGTAATATAAACCAATAAAATTATTTTGCTGGATTTTTGCAAAATTTTTTCTAATCCTTAATATTGAAATAATTCTTCGTACAGTACAATCAGTGTATTAAATTAAAAAAAAAAATTAGATACATCTAAGGAATTTGTTCAATTATCCATTATTTGATAATTATATTTACAATTTGATAAATTATTAATAATTAAATATTATCATTGATTTTATGATTAAGTTTATAATCGGTAATATTAAATTATTGCTCCTAATATTATTTAATTGATATTTTCTAAATTACTATTTAATAAAATATCATTTAAATTTATAAAGATTTCACAATAGTCTAATTTAATTTTATAATTTATTTAGAAATTTCAAGGTTTTTTTTAAAAATGTGCTCATCAATATTAGTTTATAAAAATTGTTAATACTTATTTAAGAAGAAGACTTAGATTACTCTGAATTTTTAAATCACCTTTTGTTGCTTCAAAAATAAGAGATTTTAAAAATGAAATTTTATGAAAATTATATTCAAAGTTTATACACTTATTTTCTGAAATATCAAAATATAACTACATATATATTATAATAATTATATATGTGTATATTTAATCTATGAAAGTTTATAAGATAAATAATGAATAATAGTAATTTTCAATTAAAGAAATATTTATATCAAATTTGCATTTACACTTCAATAATTTCTTTAATAATAAATTAAATATTAATTACTCTACGCCACGTAACATAAAGAATGAATAATGTATTCACACAAAGTAATATCGTATTTTTTATAAAAATAAATTATTTTAATTGGGAAATTAATTACTGAATAATATGTTACTAATCAAATTCATATGAAATGGGCAGTATATAAATGGACAATCCATCACCATTCAAGTAATAAAAAAACGAAATAAAAAAAATCATCCAAACTCGTAATAGGAAGACGTATAAATTTGAAGAGTAAATGAAATTTATAAATTAAAAATTATCTTAAAAAAATTAAATGACTAACATAAGAGAAAAATACTATTTTGATCGTGGATATTTCCTTTGGCTTTCTCTGTTTTTTGTATCTTCTCTCATTCTCCCACACGCTCTCTCCCTTCCTCTCTCTCTCTCTCTCTCTCTCTCTCTCTCTCTCCTTCTCTCTCCATGCCATTATCCTTGTCTCTCATACTCGGAAGTCGATACACACACATCTAATTGCCATAAAGCATCAACGACACCGACCTTGAGCAACTTACTCGCGGAATTTCTTGACGCATGAGCATTTAAACGCCCACTAAGTATAAAAGCGCGCCCACGGCAGATGCCGGGTAGGACGTTAAATTTATGCGCGCGCCAAATTGACAATGAAGCAAGGACTTATTTTCTCCATTCGACGCTAATGCGCGCAGGTATCGTGGCTTATCGCGGTAGATAAAAGGCCGAAGGGCTAAGCGAATGGACAAAGTAGGAGGGAGAAGCGAATGTCTGGCCTTCTGTACCTTATGCGTTTGGTGCTTCTGCGTATGGAAGATCGAATGTTTCGACTGTCTTCGCCGTTTAATATTAATCATATTCTGCGGCACTCGTTGTCTGCGCGGAGAAGAAAGATGATGTGGTGCTTCGGAGCTTATATCTATTTACATTACTTGAGCAATTGATAAATTGGTGACTTTCGGAATAGTAGTTAAAGAAAAAATACGTCTCATTGATGTTGGAAAAATTAAAATTCGAAAATCAATTGAAATTCGATATGAACTACTACTACGGGCATTTGAGTAATACACAAATAGATTAATATCTTTGTCGATTAATAGATTTTCATTCATTTTTCATTTATTAATTACAAGCTTTTAAGAGATTTAAGTATTGTGAAAATCACAAAAAAAAACATTTATCTTACAGATATAATTAATTATTATTATTAATATTTCCAAATATTTATTGTATTATTTATTAAGTTAATTTTTTACAATTACTTAAAAAATATTTCGTTAAATTACATTCTAATATTCTTATTTAAAATTTTCATACCATTTTAAGTTGACAAGTTATCTTCGAATAAAACAGGTATTAAATTTTTTATATTTATCGAACACTTTTAACCTTAATTTCTGTATCTGTACGTGGTTTTGTAATAAAATTTAATATGACTTACCTTTGAATACTTTTAAGCATAAAATTTTCTCAGTTACGTAAATTATGTGAATTTTCATCCAAAACTCCTTATAAATAATTTTATTAATTGCATTATTCATTTGAACTAACATTTAATTAATTTTTTATAATAATTTTTGTAAAAATTCGGTTATTAAACTCCCGCTGCAGAATATAAATACCAATGTTTATACTTATACCTGAAAAAAAAATCTTTAACACAAATATGAATTTTAATTTTGAATTTGATTTCACTTTTGATCTCATTGCATTGCCACATGTGCCGCATGTACAATATACATGTATATACAAATAGTTATTAATTCGCCAAGGAATAAATAATCAACATTTATGTTATTTGCAATACATATAAATCGTATTTTTTTTATAAACGATTGTTTTTTAAATAATGATTTTTCTTAATAGACTTATATTTCTTATGTACCAATTAATTTGTGCAAGGAAAGAAATTTTTACAATTATTTAAATTTTTTAATATCGATGAAACCTTTCTATTAAAAAATTCTACTGAGACCAGGAATATCCATATGAAGTGCATCAATAAGATATAAAAATTAAGTAATTACTTAAAGTATAATTAAAGACGAAAACTTATTATTAATATTTTTTTTTTAATTTATAGCGTATTTCAATATTTTTATTAAGTCAAATAAGTTCTTGTAGAACCAGCTTTAATATCTGCTGCTCTTGAAATCTTACAGCGATTACAGACAAGGAATAAGCTTCTAGGAATGCCAATTAAATTTTAAACATTTAATAGCATAAAACTATGAGTGAAAAGTAATGTTTCATAAGTTTTATCACAACTACTAATCTTTATTGCACAATAATACTGGTATAAAAATTAAAATTTACATTTCTCCGTTAGATTCTAGTTTCAAAAAATATTTAAATTTAATACATTTAATTTATATAATTTACAATAAAACTTGTATTAAAATATTATTTTCAACAATTATAATTAATTAAAAATAATGTATTTAAATTGTTCAGATTATTAATTGAATGTTTAAGGTTAATATAATTTATTAATATCAAAATTATTTAATTTTTGAAAAATTTGGATTTTTTGCCAAGTTTACATTTGCCATATTTACAAACTTATAAATTACACAGCGTACGTAGAAATCCAAATTTTATAATTTATACAAATACAATTTATACGGTATTATATTTTACAATTTATAATCTATAATAATTGAAAATTTATCTAAACAATCAATTCTACATTGTTTATCTGCCTATTTTCTTATTTTTGCATACTATAATAATAAAGAATAATTTTCTTGCATTTATTATCAAATAAAGCAAAATTATATTAAGTTTAATTATCTTATGGAATTCAATGTTATGTATTGTGTATCAGAACCTCTACTTAGTCAAGATAAACACTAACCCCGCAAAAGCAACAGTTGCTTGTAATATAAATATACACATATATTGATTGTTCTTTATTCTATCAAGAAATTGAAAATAATATTTCTGCCGTAAAAACCGAAATTCAAGAACAATTAAATTTTAATTTTGAGCCAATGAAGAATTAAATACATAATCTGTTTCGAAAATATAAATGACTTTCTACCGAGTAAATTATTGCAGCATGAAAATTCATTCTGTAAAAGTAAATTTTATAGAATGTTCATAGGCCAGTGGCTTTCGTTAGCTATAATCAGAGCGCTTTAAAACGCATGTATATACGCACACTAGCTCGTAAAGTTGCTACTACAGCGTCAAGCTTCTCCCGTACCCCCGCATACTAACACACAGTTACCGATCGGCTTTTATACAATTACGTATACATGCATACTAGTACTAACAACGGTCGCTCGTCCGGCTCACGAGTTACGAAAAAAGGCCCTAACGAGTCTGACGATAAACGCGTTATTACGTACACACGTCTCGCACGCGGCGAGCACTTAAATAGCTATAGCACGGCTGTCAAGATTGTGCGTGCGTGTGTGTGCGTGTGTCTACGTGTGTGTGTGTGTGAGGGAGAGAGAGAGAGAGAGAGAGAGAGAGAGAGAGAGTGACAGTGAGAAAGGGATAGGAAGAGATAGATAGGGAAGGAGAGGTAAGAATCAGAGGAAAAATGTATGTTCTCGTGCGCGCGCACTTGTGCCTACCTATGCATGTTCATGCATAGGTACATATGCATATACAGTATATTATGCGGATGTGATAGAAAGTGATCAAACCGTACACGTGTGGGGAGAGTTAGCGGGTTATCTTGTGAAGAGAAGTGAGGGAGAGAGTGAGTGAGTGAGGGCGAGGGAGAGAGATGTGAGGAAGTAAGCGGGATGAGACGATTCTAGCATGATTCACGTGGGAAACAAGACGGAGCGATGTGAATGAGAGCATGCTTTTGCAAATAATGAGCGAAAGAGAAACGGATAAGAGGGAGTGAGGAAGATTATGGGACAGAGGTGAAATAGTATAGGTAATTTAAACAGCGGTGAGAAATCAAGGAAACTTATTCATTTTTCCGGGTATCTTATTTTTCAAGATTCACACCTCTTGGGAGAATTAATTTTCCTAACTGGAAATCTGATAATCTAATTGCTAATTTTTCACAGAATACCATAAATCATATCGATACATAAAGAATGTTGTAGGAATTATTTAGAAATAAATAACATTCTAAGAAACAAAAGTATAAAACACATTGTACAAATTATTTTATTTTTGCTATTTCAGGAGCTAAATTAATAGTAATGGTTCAAAAATCTAATCACGTTTGAACAAATATAATATAACACGATATATTAATTAATAAAAAATATATTTATATTTATCACCGACTATGTTTACCATTTCCTTTACAGTTATTACATTATTTTTTTCAAAACAATATGAATTATATGGATTCCTATTGCTTTTAATTTTACAAATACGTTTGTCTTGGTATTCAGCGAGTTCTTAATAATTGTGTTCAATCTTGCATAAAAATTTAACAAAGGACATTTGAACCGATTACTTAACAAACTGATTTGCAACTGTTTTTGTTGACATATAGTTGAAACAAATTAAATTCATATAATAGAAAAACATTGTAAATTTAATTCCATGCAAAATGAAGTTTACTTCCAATAATTGTGGAATAACAAGTTAACTTCTCGATAAAATTTCCACATGCTATCCTGTGATATTATTTATGTTATTATATTTTCAGAATGAAAATCCTAATGAAATATCATATTGAATGTAAGTTAGTATTTTAAAATGCTGATAAAAAGAAGGTTATTGAATGAGAGCGTGACATGTGTTTTACGTAAACCATGACCTTTTATAACTGCAGGTCTACTTGCCTTTCATTTCGCTTCTATCTCGTCTTCATTTAGTAAGGTCTTGCCTTTCCCAAACCTTTTTTTCCCCTTAATCTATGCCCATCGTTCTTCTCCTCTTTCTCTCTTACTCCCCTTTCCCCGCGGCGGTATGTCTTTTCTCCTATTTAGCGGACACCGTACTACCGTACACGTTCTATAAATTACTCACAGCTTACTGTAAGGGCCGACTGCTCTTCACAGAATAAAACTGCAATGAGAGAAACAAATAAAAGGGGAGAAAGAGGTAAAACTTAAATGTTATACATGATCACTCCGAATGTCGCTTGTTGTATCAATGAATTTTACAAGAATATTATAAGTCTGTTATTGTGTTCTTTGAAAGTTCAAATAAAATAGTCGATAATGGGAAAGGACTAAATATTCTTATGCAAATGCAATATTTATAATATATATATATATATATATATATTCAGATTTTTCTAGCATAATAGCTATTGGAAAAAATATTATTGACAATGACGCGAAGCATTCTTATCTGTTATTTTAATAATTTTCTTAATATACGTAACAATTAACTATGGTTTATAATCAATTGATTGGAAAAATGCGTACCATAATTTTCTCTGAAAAGGGTAGAATTAGTTTTTTAACGAAATTAACGCTTCATAATTTGTTCCTAGTTAAGCGAATGATACGGTTCATTCTATGGCGCGTTAAAGTTGTGTGGGCCAATGCCTGCCATTCATTGGGAAACAAAGCTAAAATAGAATACCTTACTGGTGCTACATACAGTAATATATATGTTGAGGGAATTAATTTAAATTCCGGCTTCAAGAATGACGGAAAGCTCTCTTGAGTGAGCAAAGTTGTAAAAACAGCGTTGAGATTCATTGGACATGGCTACTTGGACTCGACGACAAACTTATATCTCATTCTAATTAAGGCTCGCAAAATCCATTCTTATAAAAGACTCGTACACGGCCAGCTCTGAAATCCAATTCAATCGCGCCGAGTCCATTATATCGCGCGTCCCCTTACAAATAACGACCTTAAAGTGACGGCCGTGCGTACGTCTATTACCCAGCAGCGGAGGCAGCCCGGCTGGTGAGGGAAGTAAGGAACAAACGAGCGGGACGGAGATGAAAGGAAGAGGAAGGATGATGCGTCCAAGGCCGAGGTTGCGATAGGGAGGAGCGCTCCTGCGGAATGTCCACTGTCGCTTGGCGCGTTATTTAAAATGGTCGATTGGCGTGGTGGCGAGGCGGTGGATGGTATGGTGCAGGGGATTGACGAGAGGTGGGGGCGCAATAGCGCCGCGCTTCAGCTTCATTAATGGCTATTCTGGATCGTCGGATAACAAGGCGTGACATGCGTGAGCAGTGATTATTCGGGTGTAGCTGATTCGCACGCGCGATACTCGGCTCGTCCTCGGCCTTAAGGGCCGCCCTTCTTTGACTGAATTACGTACGCCGTGAGCTGCTTCTTTCCCCGGTCATTTTTCTTGGAACCGCCATCCGGAAAGTCCAGATGCTCTTGGTTTCGCGTTTTTGTCGCCGTATGCTCGCGGGGCCGTTCCCTAGTGCGGCAAGTGCTTGATTAGTTCTGCGTCGATTAAAGCTGTCTGGCGGATTGATTGAAAATCACCTACCGTGAAGCACCCGCCGAGCCATTCGGTGGACTATTGTATTACGCGCAAAAAATAGGACGTTTCTTCCGTTCTTCGGATTTGAAAGATCGATGGATTTGAGTTGATAATACGATGTACGTTACGCAGAGTGCCGCGTATTTACCTGACCGCGTTACGTTGCTCGGTCATGGAAAGGTAGGGGAGGGGATAAATATTAAGAGAGAAAATTCGTGCGCGGGTCATACTCGAATATGTCAAAGACAATTTATTAATTGTAGGGCTCAGGATCGCTCAAATACTTCAGTCCACGATGGCTTAAGGAGGGGAAATACCGAGGCACGAACGCTACCGCAAACTAACTAACCCACACAAGAACTGGCAGACTGTGGGGCGTCCGCCGCTTATGTCGCCGCGAGTACTTACTTTGGAGCATCTGAATTATCTATTAGAGAGTATCTGAATAGCGATAGTATTGTAATACTCATGAATTTACTTTGCATTGTACTTTTTAGCTTCGAGTTGAAGAATTAGTTGTGGATGATGACGAAAATGATAAGCTATTGGCAGAATTACTTACAACAAAATTATAATAGGTTATGTTTATTTGCATATTATTGTCGTGGGAATCAGTAATCACATTAACTAAGCAGCAATTAAGATAATAAAAATGAGAAATTTGTAATGAAATCTTCGTGAAATTTAATAAAATCGCAGTTTGCCTTATTATCGATCGATTCCTGCATACATTTTTGTCCGGGTTTGCAAAATACGCAATTCCAATATTTTTCTCATTTTGTCGGTACTCCTCCCTATATATTCAGAGAAATAGAAGGAGAGAGAGAGAGAGAGAGAGACAGAGACAGATACAGAGACAGAGAGAGAAAGAGAGAGAAATAGAGATACTTATTTCACTTTTCCTTACTCACTTTCTCATTCTCCACCTATGCCTCAGTTTCTTTGTTACGCACCAAGACGACAGGACAGGGTGAGCGCAATCAGGATTCCGTTGCAACTGTGCTCGTAATAGTGCTCTTTGGCTTTCATTATCCGGTGATGCCTAGCTAATTCGATGTAACTCGTGAATTCCAGTGTGACATACAACGTAAAACATATTGGTTTATGGAGTCAACGTGAGCAAAAGCTGCACCCCTCCTTGTATTACTCTTGTTCATGCGTCGCTGCGTCTGCCCTTTAAAGGGTACAAAAACGTCAATTCCGCCATAGCTCCATTTGCAAACTTGTGCACTCGTTGATCTCAAGTTGAATTCGATTATTTAATTTTGTAAATAATTTAAGCTTGTTCATTGACATTTCACAAATTGAGTGTATGAAAAATTTATAATATCAGGAATAAATGGCGGAAAAAATTACTTAATAAATTAATGTGCTAAATGTTCTTAAAAATTAAACTCTGTTTTCAAAATAATGATTATAATTTATAATCATTTGCATATACAAATAAATTTTGTATATGGGGAGATTATTTATACAACCTATTAAGGAATCCTTTTCTTTAACTTTCTCATCTCCATTATATTGAGTCTCCAGTGATTGCATATATGTCGTCTACAGTACCGATCAAAAAATTTTCCCGCTAATTTTACAATCTCTCAAGGCTATATTCTTGACTAATATCGTTGTATTTGCATTGTGCAACATCTCATTAGAACCATCATTAGATTGTGTGCTAGTGTGGATACCGGTTTTATGATATGGCCCACAATCTTAGAAACTGTGTAACGGTACATGGAACAAGTCGATGGAGGAATCTGCATTCGCAGCATACCGAAAAAAGCCACGTATACATAAAATTATTGAATTAATATTGACTGATGGGATTCTAAAATCACGTTTCAATATCAAAAACAATACTATTGTCTCTTAATATATATGCAACTTCTCATACGTATTAAACAGAATTGATATGATAAAATTGACAATATTCATGTTCGATACTTATTTTATAAAGAATAGTGCACAAAATATTATAATCTATTGTATCAGTCATACTATATATATATATAAATATATATATATATATATATATATATATGCCAAAATACATTAGCAGAAATTTTGGATTTATATCAAAGTTCTATTGATTAAAAATTGGTTTTACATTATAAAGAAAAAAAATAATATGTATTTGTATGAGATTAGACATAAAAATTATAAAATTAAGTAATGGTGTGGTTTAATTTTTTAATGTAACATATGTTTTTATAAATTTTGCAAATTTTTGAACTTTAGATTTAATAATTTCATAATAAAAAATCATCAAATTTGAAAGCTTAAATAATTTCAATAATTGCACACTTTAATATTTTAATATAGATTGAATGTGTTATAAAGATCTTATTTCATTATCAATTTAGCAATGTTCAATCGATGATAATGCATAAAGCCGAGTATTAGTTATAATTTATTTTGATGATTGATAGAATTTATTTAGTTATAATTTACATTCAATATGAAACAAAGTCTCAAATGTTTGAATTATCAGTTTTCTCACATAGAGCGCCATTACTACGCACATAACTGGTTAATTCATCAACATTCTTGAAAAACTTTTGATTGATATATATCTGAGCATTCACAAAGTTTCTTATCGTTTCTATCTTCTGTATAAGCTTCACGATTCGATTCACGCTCATCAAGTTTCTGCCTCTTTTTCGCTCTTTGATTTATAATGCAATATGACTCTCCGTTCGCTACCTGTTCCTTTTTGTATAATCTCACGGCAAGCCTTACTTTGATAATTTCAATTTTCATAAGAATTTTAATCCTACAACCTATAATAAATTTCATTTGCAGCATATGGGAAACAATTTAATTATTTGCTGTTTCATTAAAATCTTTAGGTCAAATGAAAGATATCAAAATATTAGATTTATTAAATTATTATTTTTACTTTGTTCTGAAATCTATATATAATATTTCCTCTAAGCATTTCTTTTTATTAAGAGTGTGCTGCAAAACCATTGACCTCATAAATTTATTGCTCGTTTATTAAATACTACGTAATTATATTTACAAACTTCGTATCAGATCTTTAAAATAGACGCAAACATGAAAGTGTATATTT
Source organism: Ceratosolen solmsi marchali (assembly GCF_000503995.2). Lineage (NCBI taxonomy): Eukaryota > Metazoa > Arthropoda > Insecta > Hymenoptera > Agaonidae > Ceratosolen > Ceratosolen solmsi. The sequence continues at coordinate 4,289,857 of NW_011948419.1, read as the reverse complement.
TTTAGCTTTTCTAAATTCATAAGCGCATACTAACGTATAAGTAATTTTAACTTGATTTAAAGAATGTATTTGGCTGCCTTGCTCTGTATAAACTAGCATAATTAATAGATTCATTTTGAAAAAAATATAGACTAACACCACAACTTAATTGGATGAAATTTTATTTCGCGCAAGCTTGTTCAAGCTCTCCACGAATATTGCAAATTAATTTTATTGATAAATAGCTTACTCACTTATTACACATAATATGGCCGCAACATTAGCATACTGCCAATCGCTCATTATTTGGAACAACAAATTTTTCGCACTCAAAATAAAAGCAACTAAGCAACTATGATATTAGCAGATATAGAATTCTCATGAAAATTTCTACTCCTCAATTGATCGAGGCTGACGTCCAATTAACCAGAGTACAGTCGAAAGCAAAAGACCTTGTTGAACGACAATCTTCTTTCGTACATTCCTCGCGTTTCATAACAACGTAAAGTACACGATATATTATAAATAATCTGTTTAAACACTGTGAATGAGAAAAAAAAGAAAGAAAAGAAAAATGGTGGAAGGTGCAGGCAAGCGACAAGGCGTTTGACATGAATAAACCAGCTCCTTGACCGCAGGGCTGCCTTCTCTTACAGTCCTACTCTTTCTTATTTCTTTTTTTTCTCCCTGCTTACCGCGACCAGGCCTTCAAGAAAAGATGGTGAATAGAGACCGCGGGCGGTCCATTACTGTTTGCTGATAAAAATGTCGTATGCACTCTGAGGAAGAATCCTCGAAAATTTAAGGAAAATTAAAATTTCGATAATTCATGATATAATTAAATTCTATCACTTTTATTTGGAGCACATCGATATATATTTCTTTAATTGCAATGAAATATATTACTTGTATAAGTAGAATGGCACTGTCGTTTATCGAAAAGAGTACAAAAATCAAAATTTAATAAAATTTATTTACATTAAAATTTATCCTCTAATACTTGGCAAATTAATTACTAATGAGAAAAAATTATCAGCATAGTATAAAACTGTTTAATAAGAAGAGATCATTAAAATGACGTAATTTGTAAATTTAATGTTAAACTGAGTTTGTAAGGCGTAAGATCTGATCAAGTGCCTTAAATAGATACGATATAACTGGAAAGGAGTGAAGTCTCTATGTTGATGAGTTAATCAACTTTCAAAATCCTGAGATTAAATAATAAATACATAAGTAAATAAATCTGAAATAGATTGATTAGGGCAAGAACATTAACTTCGAAATAAATGAAATAAAAATAAGATAATTTACAAAATACATTATTTATACTCTTATAATATACTCCATCATTTAGCGAATACATATAAATTGAAAATAAATTACATTGTAATTAATATAAGTTAGACGATAAATAGGATAATTTAAAAACTAGTTTCTTTATATTAAGAGATTGCGAGTCGATTATTATTATAAGCGATAAAAAAAAAAAAAAACAAAAACAAAAAAAAAACAAAAAAAAAAAACATCCCCATGCTCGCTATGTAGATAAAAAATAAATTGTGGCCACTAATGTACCGTAATAAAAGTGGCCCAAGAAGAGCCACCTGTCTCTGATATTAACCAGAACTTCCGCCAACAAATCTCCCATGTCAACTCGCAATGAGCCAGCCTCCTACAGGTGCTGCTTTTCGTGATTCGTTTCATGGCAAACCGATCGACTCTGTTTAACCGGTGAAATTATAAGGGCCATGCGCGCGAAAAGCCATCAGAATAATTGCGCAGTATTGCCAGCGATGTGAGCCTATAATTTCTGGGATAATGCTCGCGCAATCGGCTATTTTCGTTATACCTTCATTATATTCACGAGCGTTTGTCAAAGATCGAGTTTGGATTAATATGGTTCATCATTATAATTAGTCATTCATGTTGGATACGCGTTATGTCGAGGTGATATTCCATTCTCATATAATAAATATAATCCCATGTATTTACAAATCCTTTTATAAATTACGTTTTATAATATAGAATAGGCGTGTAATATGAATTCGTTTGAAAGAGATTAAATATATTTTTACAAGTTTATTCATTAATTAGGGATATTTAAAAGGTTCATGTAGTCAAAAACTTTGTTTTACATACATTAAAATTGATCATATGCTAGAAAAATAAGTTTTATTACAAAGTGTTTGAATGACAAATAAAAGGTGTAAATATATATATATATATATATATATATATGTGTGTTTCTTGAAATTTATATTTATTTAGTTTTACGATTATCTGTTTATTAAAGATTGAAAATTTTTATTTAATTGGAATAGATTTGAAAGTAAGTTAATAAGTATGTCCTTACGTAAATAAAGCACCGACGAATTTGTACTAATATCTATTATCAATAAATCGTTATTAGTTGATGCCAAAATAATACAGAAAGAGAGAGAGAGAGAGAGAGAGAGAGAGAGAGAGAGAGAGAGAGTGAGTCAGAGAGAATTAGGGTTCATTCTGTAATAACAGAATGTTTTTGGTATCTACGAAATTTCTTTTTTCAAAGTACAAATTCATATATATTATTAATAATTCAGGAACCGAAGGAAACCAAATCTTTCACCTTTGATTTCGTAATCTATAATTCATACGCGTAAAAAGGTCATAAGGTCGAAAAATGCGAGATCTTGGAGTTTACTGCTAGACGCAAGTAAAGCGAACAAAAGTTAAAAGAAAGGAAAAAGTTTTAAGATTCATCTCTAGGGAACAAGCGACGCATGATATACTATTGCGCCATAAATTAATTAAAATTTATGGTAATTAGAGCTTGGTGCTCGGTACACATGCGCCGAGAGATTGAATTTCAGAAAGTAAGCAGGAAACGATGCACCTTGGTATAGGTATCGCTCGCAAGTACTTAATTAGCATTTTCGTCTCCAGGTCGGTATTCTCTAGGTGAGAGTTACGGCTGACGCGTCAAGGGAGTGGAAAAATTTACGCGGAAAGGATGAAAAGGTGTACCGATCTTGGCCACTTTACCATCTACCACCGCTGTCTGATCTACACCCCCTACCCACCGCTCCACCACCCTCCCGCTTCTTCATCACAATCGCCGCCTTCTTTGCCGCCGCTGTTGTGGCTCACATTCCCACGCAAACGTATCATCTCATTTCTCCTTCTATCCTCTCCTCATCCCCCCCCCCCCTCACTCCCATCCTCGATCCGCTTTTGCAACCTGTCTGGGAGAATATCTTCATTTTCGTTCGTCTTGATCTCGAACACGCCTGTACCTACGCAAATTCACAAGTAACACAAATGCGCACGCGGTTTTTTAATACGAGTCCGCGCACGTGCCCATTAGAATGCACAAATACAAATGTGCGGGCTTCAGGCGTATGCCCATAAGTATGATATTGTATAAATTAAAAAATAAAGTCGTATACTGAATGCACGAAATAACACAAGCGCACACGCGCATTTAAACACGCACGTACGAGCGCACGTACATACACGAGTATACGTTCGTTGCCATTGACCGTCTCTTTATGCGAGCGGACTAATAACCCATCCCGTCTTGGAAGACATTCACGGCACTGCGCGACATTAATCCACCAAGATACTGCCTCCTGTCCTGGCCCAAACACCAGAACAATAAATATTCGAAGGTTATGGTTCTTCTAAAGCTCACGTGCACACTTTCGACTCGCGTGGTGCGCGTGCGCTCGTTTGTTCTAGAGCATCTGACGGCGCGACTCGACATCCCGACACTTTGCAGCTCGTATGTAAAAACCAAAGACAAAGAAAATCGGATATGGTGGCAAAAGTCATCGTGTAGGCTAAAGAAGTTCAGAAACTACGCGCTGGAGGTTTAATTACAGAGTCCATGTATAATACGCATTTTAAAAACATTCACTGTTTACGAATGCATGGGACACAATGGATTTTAGAGGCAACGTGGTACGAACAAGATTGACGATCGCTTGAACTAATTTTATTATTCAGTAAGAGATCTTGCTTGATATTTGTTCAAATCTGTGTAAAATGATTCTGGTGAGTGCAGTGAAAAATGCGGTGAAAATTTTTAGATAACGTAACACGTTTGTGCAAAATGTAGTACTAGAATTAAGATAATCTCTTGATATTGCGACTTGTTTGACCTTCTTAAAATTTTTTTATAATTATTTATAATTTTTATATATATATATATATATATATATATATAAATATTTATTTATTTAATATTATAATATAATTATAATATTTTACAAGATTATGCGTAAATTTCATGAAGGAAGGATTAGAATATGTTATTATTTAAAATAATTATAACATTCAAGTGGTATTTGTAAGTATTTATTGCGCTAATTGGCTAAGTAAAAAGTTATTTCGAAATATAGCTAGTGTTCGTAATTCTGGACATTTAATGCATTTAATAATTATATCTGCCAAGCAAGACACATATTAATATTATTTGTAGCGTGATTTAACAAAACTGAGTGCTTCGAACTTATTGGTCCACCTACCGGAAGTTTTTTTATAAATAAGACGTTCCATGCGAGTTTAACCGGTCTTGCACACTCATATACTAAGTAACTCTTCGCCTACCTATCGCATTTCCTATCGCGTAAATAACATTTTGCAACGAAGCCGAAATGCCAATCGGAAATTAAGGCGCAATGCGCAATTGATATTGGATCAATGTCGGATTAATTATGGTCGGCTGGTGCAACGAATATACCAAATACGGGTGAAAATCGCTGAATACTATATATGAAGGATACGGCGTAGTACGATAGTTATAATTGAAGTCGTGGCGGGTTTACTATGGAATAGTAACATTGATCTAGATTATGTGATTTGTCTTCGATTAATGATGTTTTGGAAGATTCCAGGGTTACAATTTTGATCGATCAATGTTTTAGCTGATAATTCGATTAAGCTGACTGCCGTGATGTTTCGAGGAATTCAATGCCTTTGCTTTGTGTAAGATGAGTTCTGGAAATTTTGGTAATTTTACTCGTTTCATTATGTAAATTTGGAAAATAATACAAATTAATAATGCAAAAATATTTCAAAATATTCCCGTAATGACAATTGAAAATTATACAGGGTTAGATTAAAAAATTTTTTAATAATCGCATTAATAATTCGTGAAAGAAAATCCATACAATGCATGCTAATAGTCGAATATGATTGATTAATCCAGAAACGGAAGAATAAATAAATAGATAATTATAATACTTCCATGAAGTTAATATGGCTATAATAAGCTCTGTATTAGATTTTTTACTGGCTCTTAGTTAACATGAAAATCGAAAAAAAATTTTCCAAGTTCTACCGATTGTAGATGGAAAATTCTGGTATATCAGTGTTTCGATATCAAATTAGACATATACGAGTCTCGTCCTTGGCAAGGGCTAATGCGCCCTCAAAAAACTGAGTCTCCCTCCCCCGCCTGATGCCACTCCTCTAGCTTATATTTCCGTTCGCCTGAAGGAATGACCGCGAGATAAGAGGAGTCTCGGTGTTACGGTTAACGAGTGTCGACGTCCGTATACTCGTCGGCGGTTCGTTTGTGTCCGTCGATCCTTGTCCGTCCAATGGCGCGGATACGTACGTTATTTTGCGTATACGAGCTGGGAAATTCGAGGTCGATGTTTGTACTCGCTTCTTCTTTTTCTAGAGTGACAAAACACTTTATTTTTGAGTGACTCTCTTATTTCGTTATGCCTTATGGATGCGTATATACAAGTGCCAATGAGTAAGCAGTATTGAAGTGACAAACGTTTCCTTGAGTGATTGTGAGAGTATATTCTGACAGATGTTCTTTTGAAATTTGAAGTTACGTTTTTAACGCTTGTCTTTTCAATTTTTCGCATTGTTCCGGTTGATTATACTTTTCGTCATATCATAATTTACTCAAAATATTAAACTCCGGCAGTACTTGCGAGTCGAAGGTTGAAAAAAGGTGTATTCCCGACAGCTAAAGCTGTCATTATTTTTCATAAACAGTAAAAAAGATATTCATAGACACGGGTACGTATCATACATGAATGAAAAGCAAATTGCATTTGACATTGAAGACTAAAAATTTACGAACGATACTCCAGTTCATATTATTTTATTATATGGGCAGAATTTTCGACAGTGAGTCAATGCTTTGTACGATGTATTGCGTATGTATGCCGGCGGAAAAGAGAGGATGAGTAAACGAACAAGGCGAAAGAAAAGCAGCAAGTATGTCAGAGCGAAAAAAGAAAAGGAAGAGAAGCGAGGCAGAAGGCGTTTGTCGGATAAAGGGACACCTTAGTTGCAGCCGACAGACCTACAGGCTCGTGCTAACGAGACGTCGCTATCGACCTGTAAAAGGTTTGCCCCGTGGACAGCCGAAGGCGAAATACGAAAGAACGAGCGAGAAAGAGAGGGAGGGAGAGAGAGAGAGAGAAAGAGAGAGAGAGAGAGAGAGTCGATGTCGGCTGTTGCTCGCAGGATGTCGGCATTAGTGCTTCGAGATGTTGGAATTTGATCGAGGCTTGTTTATGATATTTTTATGCTGCTCTACATGCCTCGTAATTGATAGGGATGAATAGCTACTGTGTGAGAGTTCAAAGCGGACAGGACGAGTGCGAGGGCTCGAACTTTTCCAAGGACCTGGGCATAAGCTTATCGTCTGCCGCCCTTTTATCCTAATAAAATGATTCTCCTGCAAATAATTTTGTCTTCTATGAAAAATTTACCTTTTTAATCTATTTTAATATTGGATTACGTTAGAATATTGATGGTAATTCGAGCGTTCCTTTGATTTCGACCCACAGATCTCCTTTCTACAGCTTAAAATACTTCACTTTATTTAAAGAGCTTAGAAATGTGATTACACAAGCTCGGATATGCATTCATTATAGAGCTAAGTTAGCTTTTAAATATTAATAAATGCCTTGCTAATACCATATAGATATGCAAAAATTAAGAATCTAGTTAATTTAATTAGATTTCGAATAAGAGTCCATTTTATCTTTTCAGTTTTTATAATATCCATGTTTTTTAATATAAAGTACAATATGGGTATTATATACTCAGTATTACATAAACTGCACATTAAATTCTTTCTTTGCTTTCATTTCTTTCTTTTCTTTTTTTTAAATATGTTGGTAACTAAATGTCATATTATTATATATATGAATGCGTATGTATAAAAGCAGCTGCGGTCGTGCAATTGAAGCAGCTTAATAAAAAGTATTTAATTTAAAATATATTTTAACTTTTCATAAAAATTTTAACAGTGATCTAAAACTGATATTTAACGTTCAGAAGAAAAACATTTAATTATCATTTATTGTTTACACATATTTTTATGCTATTAATTTTAATCGCATTTTCTAAAGGTAACTAACTGTACTATCATCATTAAGGCAATGGTAATTTTATCAAAACATATTTTCCATAAGCACATAAACAAAAGAAAACTCGATTTATGTTCATACATTAAAATACAAGTGATTAAAAAATTGTTGAAATAAATTCTGCTCATTGTTATTGGAGATATTATAAATGTTATTGCAATGTGTTATTGAAAATATCCATGTACATATTTATTTTTTAATTATTTTATAGCATTTTGAATCATTGCGTATATATATATATATATATATATATATATATATATAATGGGTGATTAATAATTTTAAAGATAATAGAGAGAGAAAAATAAAACTTGAAAATAAAAGGATAAATGTAACAAAAATAAAATAATATTGTAAAATTCCTTACCAGTCTTTCGGAATCTATGCTCATTTCCATGCACAATTCCGCATAATTTTCAACTAATTGCTGTAATCTAATGCATACGAGAATATTAGAATTGTAGTTAAAGCAATGGCAGATATTTAACATATTATACTTTTCATATGTAAGTGTTAAGTACTTAATGCTCTTAGTTAATTTCATTTTGAATATTACAGTTTATGTACGCTAAAATGTTTGAATGTATTAAATAGTACATTTTAAAATATAAGGGAGTGTATGAAAATTACAAAGGATACGTAAGAGCTACATAATAGAACTTTAAAGAATATGAAATAATCACAATTTAAATGATATATTAAAAAATAGCAGAACAAGTGAAATTTAGGAATCGATAAATACTAAACCTCATACTAAACCCATAAAAGTTTTAGTTCATTAGTCATAACAATTCTTGCTGTACGTAAGAAGAATTAATTATTACAATAAATCGATAATATAAATCGACGTTTTATATGTCGAATTTTTCTCTATTGATTTAACGCAACATTAGCTACCTTTATAAAAATAATTAATCGCATTCTATAATTCGATTAGGATTTTTAAAATTCTTGTCATAAAACAAAATCAAATTGAAAGCAATTCGAATTCATCATATTTCATCTACATTCGCAAGAAAGAGCTGAATGGAAAATCTTTTCTTATACAGCCTCCTTAAATAACTGAACATCTTAAACAATGACTCCTGCATTGTATCGATGGGAAAAATATCACTTAAGCGCTATATTGCTTATGAAAGTAGTAATATCCATAGAGAAAGGACCAAACGTGTCAGAGACAGTCACCTGCTTCAGCCTCTTGTCAAGCACTAAAATTAAGAAAGGAGCTGGAGGCAGCCGAGCTTCTTGTAGATTATTACGAGTCCCTATTGCTGTCGCTCTCGTCGTCGGATCTTCTCAGTCATTGTGGGGAGCCTCGCTCGCGGCGACTTTAACAAAGTGGACGCACAACAACTGCCAGACACGCATACATTAGCCGCATTAATACCCGCCTGGATTTATTAATGTCCATATTATTATATATTCGCGCATGCGTGAATACCGGCTCAGAGCGTTTAAGCACCGTATGAACCTAAGCCCGGTGCAACAGGAAGTGTTATAGATTAAGGCAAAAGTGAGAATTGTGGAATTCCGGATCCTATTAATTTATGCACATTATTATTAAGACTCGTATTTATAATGTTCCTTAATTTCTTTAATACTTAATTGGAGATGCACAGTAATACGCACTGATTTTGCATGGAACAACGATTCAAGTGCCATGGGATGCATTTGAAAGTCTTGGAGGATAATTATATACCAGCTCGGATCATATGTTAATTATCAGCTCGGGTCATTTCATGAGTTATTTCTTGTGAGATATCCTGTTTAACATTCCGCAAATATTAAATTTGAAATGTTTAAAAAGAACTTGCTGCTTAGAACTTACAAGCCTACTCGAATAGTTCATCTGTATTGACGATTTTTTATTTACTTATTTTATTAATAATAAATATAAATACGTGCGGCAATTATTAAAGAATAATTTTCCATAAGAGGATCTTTAAGCAGAATAACGGGGGTGTAAAAAAGATGTAGCATACAAGAAATATTCATAGAGCATTGCTCATTACTTATTAATTACTTATGATTATTACAGACAAATTACTCTTATCATAATTTTAATATACGTATGGATATTAGTATGAAATAGTATGAAATATGAGTACAAAAGAATCCCTGCCTTGATTTACGATTTATGAGCGTGACAGTCACAGGAATAGTAAACAAGGTAATTAATACGTATGATAATTAGAGAAAGAGAGAATGTCACCGGGAAACGTTGTACGTAGGAATAAATAAAGAGACGTCGGGATTGAAAGAGCAAAGAGCCCGGGTACGATACATTGCGCGGCCTGAGAAATCAACCGATGATATATATATATTTGGCGTCGTACGAGATCTATTGTTCATCGTTTTGTGCGCCATCGACTTGGTGCGGCTCCGTATCGCACGGAATAATTTTACACACACAAGAAAGTGATCGTGAGGTATCAGTCGTGGCTATATATATATATATATATGTATGTGCGCCACTTCGTTAAAAAAAAAAAAACTGTTCTTGTGACTTTGTTGTCGTTGAGCAATGTTAGTGATGATGATGAATTAAATAAATGCAAATTGGAATAAAATGACAAGTATAACTTAATGTTATTATTAATGGCTTTATAACCTTGGATTTTTCATTCGTTTCTACCAATCTATCTTTTTCCAAATGCTAAACAACTAATTTTCAAAATTATTCTATATATAATGCACTTGATAATTATGATTGTAGGAAATAAAATTTCTGATTATTCGCAATTGTACAGAAATATGCATTTGCTTATAATATAAAGTAAATATATAATATGTTTATTTAATGTCTATTTTACCTTTAGGATCTTGAATATTTATTATTATCCAACCTAGATCAATTTTTCAATCAATTAAACTATTTTATAGAATTATTCTCCTGTGAAATTCCATTTTTATTATGCAATATTACAAAAATAAATGTTATTTTTACCGAAACAAGTTACCCGAGTACAAAAATAACTTTACAATATTTATACATTTAAGAAACATTTATTTACAATAGGCATTTCTAATTATAAATCTGTTTACTATAAAATGTAATTACGTAATCATTTTATAACAGCAGTTTGAATCTCTCTCTCTCTCTCTCTCTCTCTCTCTCTCTCTTTCTCTCTAAATGACTTGTTTGAATAAAATATAATTTGAGATGAAAATAAAAAAACTATGAACATGAGGTATAAGGTATAATTGCGTTGGATAAATTTATATTGCGAAAAATTCTTCAATTTTCACTCAACGTCTTGTATATTATACTACCTATTTTATTGTTTATTTAAAATCTCTACAGTTTTTATAATAAATAATGGAATTGTTGTCCTTGGTCTTTTTATTTTGAATTGTGACAGGAATGATCATGACTATTGTTAAATGTGAGTTGCGCGAGGGTGTATAAATTCGCGTACTAATATTCCACTGCGGTTTTGTCTCGATTATATGCTTGAAAGGGTAATACATACTATGTGTTTGCAATAGAGAAGAAAAGAAAGGCAGTGCGGTTATAATTTTAATACATGGGTGTGTATTTCTCACTACTTTCGACAGTATAATTCCCATTAGTTTTCTTATATACATTTATGAGTATCCAACAAATGCGCAAGCGCGCGCACGTACACGCTTCTGTTTCAATTTATGTACACTACGGCTAGTGTGTTTCTAACATATTCATTATTTTACATAATTAAATATATTATTGATTAGACCTTTAATCATCATATTAATTAATATTTTATATCTTGCAGGAAGTATATACTGTCAGTTTTGTTTTATAGATAAGATTTTTTTTATTTATCACGATTCATAGAGTGAAAGTTTAATTTTGATTTGTTGGAAGTAAAAATAAAACTTATTAGAGAAAATGTTTAATCTTCATTTCAATTAAAATTAATTTCAATTCAAGACGAAATTATCATTTCGCATTAACGAATTTCGATTTTATCCTTATTATATTGAGAAAAATAGAAAAAATTCGTCTAATGCTATTATTCCAATATGAAACTCCGTTTAAACTTTCCATATCTAAATACTTGCATAAAGCACGTCCTTCTTAAATACATCGAAGTGAAAAGCAGCAGCTTTAAAGGTAATAATTGACAGGTAGCAATTTCTCCTCCGCCTAAATAAAAAATTACTCCACCCGAGTAATTATTGCTGCACTCGGAAACTTGGGTTATCGGTATCTATACTCCCTGGGCATGCGCGCCTGTATTAATATATGTGCACAATCAGTGGTGACGGTCTTCATTGGTAAAATGAAAGTTCTTGCGCATTTGAGTGGCGTGCGTTTGCATCAGTGGCTTATCCGCGCCAGAGGCGCATGCACTAACATAATTTGCAATTTTGAGGCCTTGGAACGCGCTCGCGAAGTTGCTTGAACTCGATGAATATATTGTAATATCGATACGATGCCTAAAGCCAATAACCTATTTGAGTATGTTTCATCGATGATGAAATAGTAGGTGAGAGGAGAAGGAAGCGAATAGGAATTTGAATGAGCAAGGTGGTGGAGGAGAAAGAGGAGGAGGTGCAGGAGTTGGAGGAGGGTAAAATTACGCGTTTACACGTGTGTTTAGGAAGAGAGAGTGTAAATTCAAAATACAGTAGCAATTTAGTTCGACGTTAGTTTATGTAAATTTAAGCGTGCCTGGGGAGCAGTTAATTGAACTCGTTTAGTGATCCCTGCAGTGTCGACGTGATAAATAACTGCCTAATGTTTGTGTCTTGTAAGCTTTCGACGATATTATTTATATAAAATTCTGCTTATAGCCGATGCTTGTATTTAAGTATAATGGGCTTATCGATAATTTATGAAAAAATTTTACGATATTAATGCTTATTATCAATTACTTATTATATTGCTTATTATATTGCACTACTATTGAATGTAGGCTGCGTCTTAATTCTTTTTATCGCCAGTAGTGACTTGTATATATAAATAAGCACACAAATAAATATAATATTCAAGAATTTTAAAACACTCTATATTGAATATAACCTGCACAAATATAAGTTCATTCTTATACAAAATATACTTAGTAAGAAATTAAAAATAATCAATTGAAAAGTAAGGCTTTCCAATTGCTGATTATCTAGTAAGACCTTATGATAGATATTATCACATTGGTTAATTGTATGCGTGAAATTTAAATTTGCTATTTCATAAAAATTGCTAAATAATGAACGTAAGCTAAGAGTGTGGAATATTATGTGAATGAAAAGTTTTGGAAAAGGTGCAAATCGTCTATCGATATGTACTTCAACAGGTAGAAGAGGCACACGCTGATCTGACGACATTCGGTTGCGCTAAATAGACTCTGCAGGGTGTGAGTATAAATTGGTGGGGGGGGGGGATGGAAGGCAAGAAAGCAAAGCCATTGAACGCGCGTTCATGTAAATACGTCAGATACATAATGCATGCGGAGGTTCGTGGAGGTGTCGCCGGGGTTCGGCTGGACTCGGAGTCTCTCTAGCGTCAGTAGAACGAGGCCAGGCCCGTCAGACATACCCCGGACAACAAAGGAGAAAAGTGATAGGTGTCGAATGCACAAGGAGGACTTTATGGGATCATCGCAAAGACTGGAAGATAATAAGATATGCTACGCGATGTTCACCTATTGATCGTTAATTTTTTATCCATGTGTCTGGTGAAATCACTCGATACACTTTTTGCGCATTCAGTCGTCCGGTTTTTCACTCGCTTAAATGCTCGTGCTTTTAATTTTCTAATGTGTATTTCACATACGTCGATTATTTAAAGCAGCTCTTTGCATAAATTCTTATTCAGATATGTGCATTGTTCTATATATCTTTTATTTGGCCATTTAACAGTTATGTTAAAATTTTATTTAGTTTAATACGAGTTGTATAAGATCTGTTTGGCATGTGCTACTTAGGCCATAACCATAGAACAATGTTTAGAATCTATTTTACATTTAATTTTAGCTATCTTTGGAATCTAATAATAAATTATTCCAGTGTAGTATTATACAAGTTGTGTTCAACGATTACTAAAGTACAAATAAGGGATTTCGTATTATTTACATAGAACAAACAATTATTTCAATATTTCTACAACGGTTTTCTAATACATATCGCTATTAATTTTATTATTTTATATATTTTACATTCAATATATGAGGATGATTGACATATGCGCTAACGCGCTTATACACAAAATAAGATATGGAAAGTATAAATATGCGATTATATCGAATCCGACGAATTATACTTTTGCTTATTTTTTCATAATTTCTATTATATATAATAGAAATTAAATAATTTCCTAAACGCATTAGTTAGAGAAAATTTAATTATTTTAATTCAACTCATATATACTCTAATTTTCACTACTAATCTTGTAATCACCTACTTACATTATAAATGTGGCAATTCATAGGATATATAAGTAACAGAGATTGATTGATCGATAAGTTATTAACTATGTACGACGTCGATCCCCATATAACTATTTCATAATAACAGAACAATGTAAAAGAATTATCTAATAATAAATAAAAATGTTGAAAAGTACCATAACGCACATGTATGATTCATTTTTAAAATCTATAGTACATAATAGTTGCAGTCCAGTAGTCATAAAAAAACAGCATGGTAACAAACAATGAGCCAGTCTCAATTGTTATAGTTATTTAATATATTCCAGATGGATGATCGCTACCTCAGAGTAATAACTTTTATTAATAACAATTGAAGAAGACATTATATACGGAAGTACATTAGTGTTATAACTGTCATATAAATTTCTAATGTAAGTAAGCTGCGAGTATATGCTTCCAAACTTAGTAGGAAAATTTGAGAGGAAGAGGAAGAGGGAGAGTGAGAGAGAGAGAGAGAGAGAGAGAGAGAGAAGGGGAGAGAAAGAACGAAAACCACGAGAGTGACAAAGAAAGAGTAAAGAACATTGAATGAAAGAAAAAACAAAGTTTAAGGTCGATGTTCACATCACAGTAGTGCAAGTGTGTCTATGCAATATTTCAATGTGACGTAGCATCATAAAGCGCTGTGATGGCAATAGTACAAAAGCCAAGCTCAATAAATCACATATTTAACTTTAGTTTTGAGACCCTAGCGCTACGTGACCACAACTTATATGACAAAAAATTCACGTTATATGACGCGCTTATACCGTTTATTATACTCTTTAATCTCACTTTAACCTCTGCTTTCTTTTTCTTTGCTAGTCCTCACTCATTATTTATTGATATTATAAGAGCGACGAAAATAGTACACAATGGAATTATTCTTGAATAGCATCAGATTGGATGATGACAAGAGCATGATGCAGCACTCGAAGAAAATTTATTCTTTTAAATGATCTAGACGTTCATGACTAATCAGAAAGTAATCCTTTCTTTATATTGATGCAATTTTTTTTTATGATAATATTTTTTGTCTGTAAAATATCTCTGTTTTATTGTAAGAATATAAAACTTGCAATAATTAATTGAAAATATCATATATTAGAAAGCTAAAATAATAAATTTATTAATTGTTCGTTACATTTTGTGTAACATTATTTTCGAAAAATTGTTTTAAATTTATGTTTCTATTAAATAGTTGATTGTGAAGGGTATAAAGTATTTAAAATACATCTATCACTCTTATTATAAGGAAATCTGTGCTTCAGAATAAAAAAAAGAAAAGAAAATAACTGTGTAAAGTACCTAAGTGTTTATAGTGATAACCATCATCGAGCAGGGAGTTTTTAATATTTATTTTGAATAGAAAATAATTCACTCTTGATTTTTTGCAAAATAATTATTTCAAAGAATTGATTTTAAAATAAAACTGACTGCGTCATTATTTCCATTACCGTAATGAAAATCAATAATTCTTTTCTCTCCCTGACTATATAATTCGAATCTCCCGAATTTAAAAAGTCGATATTATCTATCCACTCTTTTTCATCGGAGCTATAATACGTCGATAGAGCAATGGTATTAGTATTGATAGATCTCTAATTGAAACTTCAAATATCGCAAGAGAATTCCGCGGAACTTCTTCGTGCATCATTATCGACACGCACCGCGTAATCGCGCAGCGGATCGAAACACTTGTGCATGCGTACATGAATGAATTATATGACGCCGTGAGCAAATGGCTGATTGAACATCGGTAGGTGCACGCGTTAACGCTATAAAGCAGCTGCGAAGCTTGGTGAAAAGTCATTACCACATCAAGGAGCCTTGTGATCACAATGTACTGACTCGTACGTAGGCAAATTGCACTTGCTTTTTAATCTGCGGTTAAATCGTTGCTGAGTCTTTAAAAAATTTACTCAAATCTCAAGCTTACGTAGATCGCGATGATTTACGACGCACTTTACTTTTTATTACAAAATGATTTAGAAAGTTTGGGATTTTAGATGTAGTTATAAGCAAAATATTTCATACGTGAGTGAAATATACAACGATTAATTTATACGATTGTCTTTCTTAAGCATACGTTTTTCCGCAGAAAATATAGTATTTATCTCTCTCTCTCTCTCTCTCTCTCTCTCTCTCTTTGTATTTCTGTGCATGCGTATAATAATGATAATTATAACTTCGATTAAATGAGTAAATTTATTTTCTGTTTCAGGTAAGGCTCATTTTCTACCTAGAAATAAAGCTACACTTTCAGTAATACAACTTGTATTTCTCTTAATCTTTTGGATCAAGAACATTGCGTTTCTAAAGGTATGAACAAATAAATCACGGTACTGAAAAATTGAGAAACATTCGATTAAATTAGTTTCAATTTAAATAAATCTGCCACTATTTATTCAGATAAGAGTACAATATTTAACCCTAAAGAGAAATGAATATTGTTGAAGTAAATGGTTAAGTAGAATCGAATATTTGTGAACCCGAGGTTGCTTTCTCAACATTTAATTCACTTATCGAGTGCATCATGATTCGCACAAATTACCATTAATTAGGTTACCGCTAAAACAATGTACGTACCAAGTCATCCGCTACTTATGAAATCGTTTAAAGATCTTAGACATACGCGAACAAACTTCCAGCAGAGCATAAGATGGAGCGGAGCGAATCCGATAAGATAAGCTAGTTGCCGTAGACATATAATTTACGTGTTGATCTGCATAATTAACCGACTCTAACTAATCGCTCGCGCGTTTAATTAGACGCGATCGGCAAGAGCACTGTCTCCTCCTACTCCTCCTCCTCACCCCCCCCCCCCCCCCCCC
>NW_011948419.1:4267571-4273186 GCF_000503995.2 Ceratosolen solmsi marchali | reverse complement strand
CCCCCCCCCCCCCCCCCCCCCCCCCCCCAACCGCTGTTACCCATGAAATTTTAATCCGTTGTCGAGTCGATCTATTTTCCTCTGCTTTCCCTCGCGAATACTTCTCCGTATTATTACGGCGCGTGTCTCCTCCGGCATTTTCCCGTAAGAGAATTACCAATTGCCGGTGTGCGTGTTTGCGCTCTTCTCCGGTAATGCAGAGATCTTAGAGAAGTAACTGCTAATTATGTATGTGGTAAGCGTCCCATTAGATAGGGCGCATCCTATAATTTATATATGTATATGGCTGCGTGATTTCGCGTACTCTTTTCTGTTATTTGCGCTAGCGATGGATTACATCAATTTTTCTTTTATTCTTTATTGTTTCTCTGAATAATGGAATGGATATGCTTAAATAAAACAATTAGGCAATTTTTGTTTTACGTGTTAAGATATTTTTGTAATGCGCATGAACGTGGAAATGAGAATTTATTTATTCAAGAAAATGAAAGCTTATGTGTATATAACAAATTGTCGTATTATATACTGTGAATTATGTAAATTATAATTTTTATAGATGGCCATTAGAGATAAATGCAAGCGATGTAAGTAGATGACTGTTTGTTTTTTACCTAAAGAGTTCTCTCGACGTACATAAATAATGAGGGAATGATCTATATTTCCATAAATATATTTATTTATTTGTATTAAAGCTTCCCTAGTATTATAATACATTATATTACAATTTAATTTTTCAAAACAATAATTGCCATTCTATGTTGAAGTATCTATAAATGTAGGAATCATATATTCATACATTAGTCATTATTTCATCAAATCGAAACCAAGGAATAATTAAAGAAATTTGTAAGAACATGAATTTTCATTCAATCGATAAGTATATAATTTCAAATTAATATCACTTTTATTATAAGTTATTGAAAATTTATAAATATAAAAGTTGTATTGTGTTAATAATGTTTAGTGAAAAATTCAGCGTAAAGCTTTCAAATGTTTTGTTTTCTTATTACTTTCACTTATTAATCTTTTGAAATACGTAATAATAATACAAACTCTTTAAAATATCTGATTTATGTAAATGCAGAATTATAATTTCGAAGTAAACTGTGAGTTTCAACATTATCTACTCATAATAATTCTTTTAGTGGCTGGTTTATGATTAGTTTATGATTAAAAAAGTGATAAATATGTCAATTATAAATACAATCTTATTTATACAGAATTGTATTTCATAATTATATATGTCAAATATAATAATGGAATATTTACTTTATAGTGCACTGTATTAAGAGTTTTCAAAGTACGAAAAAACTAGTTTTGAGAATGAGTTTATAAAAGCATAAAATCATTTCTTTATAAACGTTTTTGATGAAATTTTATAAGCGAGATTACTTAGAGTAAGAGGTTATCAAATCATAAAATCAATGTGATCTGAATAAACAAATTATGATTGCTATACATAATAATACATCGAGTTATTATAATATAAAAAATTATTATACTATTTTGTTTTCAAGCGAAGTATACGTACGATTTAGTGACGCAGAAAAACTTAAGTAGTCTGCAGAAAGTATAATGTTCATCGGCAGCGCTCAATAAATAATTAGAGAAAAGGATAGTTTACGTCCGAGGAAAAATAAGCGGATAGTATTGAGAAGTATTTATTCTTTATTTAAATATTATAATTGATCAGGTATCTGTATAATATTAAATATATATTTCAAAGAATGTCGATTAATTGAAAGCTCATAAAGAAACTTTATGGAAGTCGACATAAAAAAAGAAAAAAGGCAAACAAGCAATGATCGGTATAATTTGTTAATTTTACAGTCGTTCTGGTGCAATTGTTCAATAATTAGTAACTGACTAAGATTGTACAAATGCCTCTCATTGCTGAGAGAGAAACGTAACCCGATAGAGCGATAAATAAAGTGGTAGGAGATAGATGTACGTAAACCACGCTTTTCCAAAGTGCCAGACTACCGCGATGATTAAGAGTTTATCGCCTTTTTTCCGAGCGTTAGACTTATTCGCCTACCTTGATCAATAAGAGAGAGAGAGAGAGAGAGGAGAGGAGAGAATTTGTTTTCGATCTAAATGAGCTGGGATTTATGGGATTTCTTTTCAACTATTTTAGCCGATTATTGTCATGTACAACGGAAATTTCATTGCGATAGTTTTAACGATATTTTGCATTTTTTACTATTGGCTACTTTTACTTGGCTTTTAATGTCAACGCAAGCAGCATTACTTCATATAGACAAGAGTGATTGAATATCTTTGTTGTATAATGGATTATATAATTTTTCTCGACTCTCACATAAAGACATGGAAGCAGTCGTGATATGTTGTAGTGCTTCTTATTAACATCTTTAATGACACTTGTAATGACTGTTTAGTGAAATTTGTCAAGCTTCTTTTGAATATCCATCGCTTCAATAATACTTTAATAAATTCATTTAAAAATTAAAATACTGTCTAAACATATACATACTGACTTTTTCTGAGTTGACCCCCCCCCACCCCCACGACACACACATCTGGAAAATACTGAATTTATAATTTATAAAAACAACACGCCAAAATATTCCTTTAGATTAATTTCCTGGAATTATCAGCATTATATTGAAGCTTACGAAACATCCATATTAATAAGAAATTGAAAAATAATATCGATAACAATACTTTCCAACATGCAAATAGAGATCGTAATGTAATGAGAACAATGCCCATACGTATCCTTTTAAGCAGAAAGACTTGATCGGTAACAAAGGATAATTTGCCGAAGAATTCTCACATCAAATTCTAATGCTCGGGTATGCGTCATTGGCAATGCGGGAATTCCAACTCATCCCTAATAGAGCACAACAACAGCTAGTAAAAGACCTTCTCCACGTGCCCGGGCTATGGGTTGCATAGCACGACTCTCCACGTCACAATAGTAAAAACAGCCTCAAGTACAAGTATGCACACACACCAAATGTAAATCGCATCGCACCCGAGATTGTGCGAAAGCGACTGTTAAAGAGTGGACCTCGTTTTACGACTGATTTAATGCCGACTGAAATACGACGGCCGATGAAATCGGTGCGCCGGTCCTTCCTTATGACTTTACAGCTCTCGTGGCTTGTGTAACGACGTCGGAATAGAGAAAAGGAGAGAGAGAGAGAGAGAGAGAGAGAGAGAGAGAGAGAGAGAGTTGAGAGAGAGAGTTGAGAGGAAATCATGGTTGGCAAGAGAGACGAGACTTTATCCTGGTGAAACGATTGGCATTCTCATAAGATTAGGAGGTATGTGATTTTTCCCAGCTTTACCCATTTCGTACATCCTGAAACTTCGTTTCATTTCTGTAAAGTATTTTACAATCTCGAACTTATTTGTATTGCAGGTAATAGTATTTCCTTTCATAGGGAATGTAAAAGTTTATTATTTAAAAATGTTTCTGATACAGAGTAAAACTGGCTACAAATAGATTTTTCAATCGCTCAAGATTCTTATTATGCTTTATCTTTTTTGTTTTACTCCATTAAAATCAGTAATGTAATAAATTATTAAATTTAAATAAGTTGATTTATTTGAATTTTAAGTGTTTTACAGATTATAAAATAAATATGTTAGCATTTTTCCATATCTAAATAAAAACTAAAATGACGTCTACGTGCATTGGAACACCTATAGTATTCAATATATATGTATCGATACCTTCCACACAAAAACAATTTGCAGCTCATTTTTGTCAAAAGATGTTTAAAGAATAGTAGTAAAAATATTTAAGCAATTTACCATGCAAATGTTTAATAATTTTTCATGTACTTGATGCATCATCTCATAGTATAAAATATTTTGTAAATTTACGTATATACAAGTAATCGTTCGTAAAAATATTTTAAACTTAATGTTTGAACATGTCCTATAAGCTACAATCCATTGATAAAAATTCACTTTGATTTTTCTTGAAAGTTTTTTTTTATATATATTGAGCATGACTGCAAAGTAGAAGAGTAATATAAAAATATAGCAAATTGAAACATGATTGGTATAATTTTAATTAATTGCTCAATCAGTGGAAGTATCGAATGAAAAATTATCGTATGAAGTAGAAAATCTATTGCGTAATTATATTTTCAGCTGAGTATTATATAATACATCTATTCCTTCAAGTACGAAACGCCTGTAAAATGATATACAAATTTAAAATAATGATAAAATCATCTAACTGCACACAAACGCTTCGTAGCAAATATGTGTATGTTAATTAACAATTTTGTCATACCTTGACCGCGAAAATCACTCGGAATGTGTTGAATTTAATGGTCCAATCAGTTTTCAAATACGAAAGCGTGCCGGATTCCCGTCACACATATGAATTTCGTGACGTCGAGCGGTGAAGTCGCATTAAGGTGAAATTGTAAAAAGAATGAAATGAATAGATTCTATGTGATGGAAAGGAACAAAGGATTTTGTATCCATTCATATAAGTAAAATCAAGAACATCAAATGATAAATTCCACAATAGATCTCAGCTTAATGCGCCAGAGCAAAAATTGCAAAGGCGAGCACCGACTTTTTTATGAGAAGTTTTGGTTGGTATACATATCCATAAAATTGTGTGGGTATTATTTGCTTACTACTTTCACATTATGTAAATTCATATTAAAAGTATTTAAAAGTACAAGGAAAGTGAGCGTAATTTATAAATAACAAACATTAATAGTAATCTGATTAATTATGCTGAGTTTTCATGACGTGTACTTTTTGACTGACTTTCTTTCCTTTACCCTTTGATTATTAAAGCTTCTCATATTTTTTCAACGAACTCTTATTATACATTTAATAATGGACAAAAAATAATAATATTTGAAACATAATTTATGTAACCTTGACAAGAAATTGCGCGTGAATTGCAAATTATATTGATTACATACATATTCAAAACAAATTTTAGACTTATTTTTATTTAAAAAAATTAATGTAGAATAATGTAGCGTCTTTATGAAATTAAATAATAACTATATAGAATTTATCACGGTTTTTTTACATAATATAATTGATAATCTCGTTGTATAGATTTATAATTATTAAGTTTTTTTATATTAGAAATTTTTTTTTATCGATAATTTAAAATGCTTGTGCACTTAATTTAAACATTCCAATCTTAATTACATAAATTACAATCAATGTATAATATTTTCATTACATTTAGTTATTAGCCATCGAGTGTTAAGTTGCTTAATATTTGTTTTTTATCATTTCACTTCTCGTTCATTTTTAGTGATTAATTATAAAATTCTGTATTGTTATATAAAGTACAATTAAAATATTCTCGAATTTTGTTATGTAGATAAACATTGACTGATCCTTCTTTCAACTTTAACGTTCAAATGCAGATGCAACCAATTATACCAATATTCGAATCTCACAAGCTTTATTTTTAACAACGCAATCGAACTTGCAGACTTTCGAATCATTGGACAAAAGATCTTGGCTAAAGGCGATCATTCTCGTCACTTGACCGTTTCTTGATGAGTCGCTACTTCATTCAGGTCCAATGCGTAAATCTTGTCGCCATCGACTGAGAGAGAGAGAGAGAGAGAAAATTTCTTTTACTTCTTCAA
>NW_011948419.1:4252149-4267561 GCF_000503995.2 Ceratosolen solmsi marchali | reverse complement strand
GAGGGAGCGAGTGATTGGCATGAAAGTCCATGCCGCGCTTGGCCCTTTTAATTTTTTCGCCCTCTTTGTTATTCATTAATTTATCGCTCGTTAATATTGCCGACCACTAAGCGCACTTAACTATTTCCAATTCCCTGTGCTTTAACTTCTTTTATTTCTCGACTTTCCACGGCTATTCTTTATCGGGAGAATTTTATAATATTCCATGTTTGAGAATTATCGTTGCGTTATAACTGCAAGGAGTCATAAATTATGCAATTATTATTGTCTATAATTAAAATTGTGCATTTTGCATAAAAATATACTGATCATGCGTTATTACATATAATAAAAATACACTCTTGATTCATATCTATGATAGAGAGATTATAAAAGGTGTATTGGAAAATTGTTTCATAAAAATAATCCTTACAACATTAATTTATTTAATTAGCTTTTATAGAATATTATACAACAATTTATAGTTACAAAAGTTTTTAGCTTTTAAGAAAATATTTAGCTTTTATAACATGTAAATTTACATTAGCAAAAACATATTTATATTTGCGTATTTGATATATTATGACAACAGTTTCTTCTATTTAACATTTCTATTGACAGGCAGCCTATAGAAATGTTATGCTGCGCTTAACGAGTTTTCATTTAATTATCCACTCAGTAGAAAAATAAATATTTTTGAATTAAAAATGTGTTCGGAAACAATGACATCGTTTACAGTGACACAGCCGCGTCTCAAGAATGTACCATGTCTATTCTCCTTTTTAATAGGTCACA
The DNA here is from genome assembly GCF_000503995.2 of Ceratosolen solmsi marchali. Classification (NCBI taxonomy): domain Eukaryota; kingdom Metazoa; phylum Arthropoda; class Insecta; order Hymenoptera; family Agaonidae; genus Ceratosolen; species Ceratosolen solmsi. The sequence goes on along the minus strand of NW_011948419.1, from coordinate 4,266,787 downwards.
AAAGATCTTAAAAGTAAAAGGTTGCAAATATCATCCGTAAAATTTGAAGAATAAAATATAAAGGAATTTTGGGCTCTTTATCGTATCATATCATATTATCTATGTCATATACCAATGTCGTATGTGTCATATTATATTAAATTTGTAAAGATATCACTATAATAAAGATATGAAATGAAAAGATATAAAATCATAAACAAATAAATTTTAAATAACTATTTGATTATCAACTGGGTGATACTATTATAGACAATAAAAAAAAATAAAATGATGCATCTAGATAAAATTTATTAGCAATTACAATAGATAAAAATCTATAAATCACACACACACGTATGCACACGTACTAACATTTCGACAACACTGATATTGATATTTGTAGTGAACGTAGATGTATGTAGACAATTTTATTGTTTACGTTTTGTAATTTGCAAATAAATTATATAATTAACAGTTAGTTTTGAAATTATGAATAGAATAAAATTAACAAAGATAAATTAATTATAAATTATCAGATTGTCATAATAATTATATTATTATTAATATATGTAAAAAGTTAATGAAGTGCACACATAGAATTTTTCTAGTGATTTAATTTTTTAGGAGCATATGCCTTTTATGCCTCAATATACTAATGGCTTTTCTATGAATTACAGTTACAGACTTTAAATTATATAGAGAAACAACAAATGAGTTTAAAGGCTTAGTTCAGGATGATTTATTTGAAATTTTATTTTCTTTCGTTAAAGAAACTTTTATGTAGATTTTATAAAAAACAAACTTCAGTAAATCAAACTTTATAAACCTCTAGAAGAAACCATAAATCTTGTACTGAATTACAATATAATATTTCTCGAATATCTCTTGATATAGAACCTGGTATTAATATTGTTAGTTTCATATTTTTGTTCATAAAGCATTAAAATATAATGTAATATATATATATATATATATATATATATATATATATATATATATAAGGTTCTGCTATAAAATATCGATTATAATATTGGTTGACTACTTTGGTGAAAATTTACACTTTCGATAAAGTCTATTTGTTCTCTATAATACATCTTTCAAAATACGAGCCACAGCAGGATATCGCTCGATATCCTTGACACATTTAGACAACAGCAACACTTGAATTTTATGAAATACTAAACACACAAATTAGCAAGGTACTCGCTATGTCGATCAACAAAATAAGCTCTACTCTCGCTGTGACCGATCCGTCCTTGTGGTGAGGCTGGGCCGAAATTGACGTCAGCCGCTCTCCCCTCCTACGCATTCCATGTGGATCTTTTGATCTTCTCGGTTCTTGAGTCCGCCCTAGCCTCCGCTGTCCACTCGCCAGCTCGTCTCCACGTAACGAACGCCTAACGCCTAACCTATTTATCTCTGGGCTCCCGGACATGCCATGAGATTCCGCAGCAGCTGCGGAGGTGAAATTGCGCGGGCCGAAGGTCATCGGCAATCGGTGTCAGCCGTGGTGCTCGCGGCCTCTCTCGCGCTTCCAACCCGTACTTGTCGACAGTGCGAAGGACGCGTGGAATTTTCCTTTCTTCGCTGTCTTTTAAAAACGACCACACGGTCCTGCGGCTATTTTAATTAATACATTCAGTTACTCGATTGTTATTTTTTATATTATCTACGGTACGTACTTTGCGCTTAATGCAAATAATCCGGAAAATGCACGGTAAGCTATGAGCCATCACTTATCTAAACCAGTTGGTTACATGCACTTGCTTTTCGTCTACTTACAACCGGTGACGTGGGCCATCTGCTACTAGCAAACAACATCAACAATAACAATCCACCGATTGTTTTAAAGAGAAGGTAACAACAACATTCGTGCCAAGTTCTCTTACCTTCTCAGATAATGTTAATGAATCTTTTGTACACATTTTACATTGTTCAACATATTTCTAGGCAATCTGTGTTTAGTAAGGGTTTGTTTGAATTTAATCTTAAAATTAACATTCGAAATAGTTTTGAAATACGAAGTTGCACTCGATTTAATTTTTCTTCCAATGTAGTTATTTGCATTCGTTTTCGCTTAGTATCAATTTAACGTTCGATACATCAGCGTTTCGAAACATACAAATATTTGAGAAATTATTAACATTATCATGGTTTTTTGATAATAGGATTAATTAATTAATCGTAATGCATTTAAATCTATAAGAAATTCGTAAAATATCAAAAATATCATCGACTTGTGATAATTTATTTATGAATTTGAGAAAAGGCAGAATATTGCACCTAAGTTGATGGAAATTCGGATCTGCGTGATTTTCAATATGAAATTCAGCGATGATACAATAGTAAAAAAAAAAGAAAAAAAAAAAAAGAAAATATAAAAATTGCCCACGCAATAGGACGTTCGACGGTCACGCTTGCTTTTTTCCCATTCTGATCGTTCCTCGTTTATCGCGAAAACGAAGGCAAGTGTTTAGTAAGGGGTCGATCGGTGATGCTCGTAAAACCCAGCTTTTCTCACGTATCTGTGTGTGCGCTTAAGGCACGAATGAAATTAGTTTTAATTGCCGTTGCCGCCGACTCTTTGAGTGACGTTGCTTTTTGCTCGAGCGAATGCTCAGCGTAGAAATCGGGCAGACCTCTTTTTACCCCTCATTATGGACCATCAATTTTAATAGTCATATACTCGGATACCTTTTGCATTTGAAATATTATGTTACGGTAATGATCGATGAGTACATGATTAACGCGGCGACTCTGATTTCGTAATTTTTCGGTAATTATCGAGCTTCTTGCATGGGATAACAGTAAAGTGGAAAGACATTTTTTTGACATTTCTTTGACTATTAAAATCGTGAATATATGCTATAAAGAAAATATCACAATAAACGTTGTTTGAACTTTAAAATTTTAATAATTTTATTCAATTTATTAATTTTAATAATTTATTGGCAGTTATGATTAATAATTGTATTACAAGAATTTTAAGCCTAGAGTCATAGAAAGATAGCTTATATTGCAAAATCTCAAATTAACTTGCATAATTGTTAAAATTCTGGCTTAGGAAATATTCACGTCCCTGGTTTTCAATGGAAAATAATGCTATTGCATTACTTGGCAGAACGGGTAGTGAGTGCTCTTAGTCTCGTCAACGTATGCATTTGCTAAAGCTGACAATTTGATTACCGCCCATACTTAAGCCCTCTACTACGTAAAGTACAAAAGCTTTTCGAAATTCTCCCCACCGATAAATCTTCATCAGGACGTCTTACTCTCTTTCCTTCTACCACCTCTTTCTCACTCGCTCACTACCCCCCCCCCCAAATCTCCCCGCACAACGAACCCTTCCCTTATCCGTCCCTGCTCCAACGCCCATATCTCACTCCATCTCTCTCATTGTTACATGCGAGGAAAAGTAAAAATGTCGTCAGCCGCAACAAAGTCGCTACTACGGCACCTATTTTGCATTAAAACCAAAGCACGGGCTAGAATTTGAAAGAAGTTCGCCGCTTAAAAAGGAGCTCGGGCGCTTTTTCCACAGATTGAAATACGCTAGCGAGCACTCGGACGTTTACGTATCTTCTCTCGAATCGGTCTACGGCTTTCCCGCGACCGGCGCGACAAAGGAGGAAGATGGAGCGCTAGGCTAAACGACAGAGGGAGCGATGGACAGACGGAGAGAGAGAGAGAGAGAGAGAGAGAGAGAGAGAGAGAGAGAGAGAGAGAGAGAGAGAGGGGGGGGACAGACAGACAGACATACTACCGTCCGTGGATGGAACGGCGACGAGCATTTTGTCGCCAGTGATTGGCGTTTCAAAGGACAACCGCGTACAATGCAATTACCCAGCGCGTACGCAGATTTAAGACTTGCTCATGGATTCGCGCTCCGTCTTTTTACTTTTTATCTATTCATCCGCTTGCCAGCTCCTTCGAACCACCAGAGCTCCCTCATTCTTCGACTTAACGTCTTTCCATATGCGTATCGACTTTCGAATTTAGAGATTTGTACGAGAATAATAGGAGAGAATTTTGTGAAAACGAGTATTTCTAGCCAACTAGGACAACAAAAGAACAAAAAAAAGAAGAAGAACAAAGACCATATATTCGAATGTTTAAGAAATTTCAATAGCAATTGAACATCATTTACACCGATTTACAATATAAAAGTGCCTGCCTGTATGTACTTGCCTGTGATACTTAATTATTTTCTAAATTCATAAGCATTATTAAGCTGCAAATAAGCCTCTAGAGTTATCGTATACCGAACAAGTTTAATCAATTACAATCAAAATATGAATAATGATTACTATTTTCAGAACATCGATTACTATTTACAGAACATCGATAACTAAAATTTATGTAAATACAAATATTTTAAGTAGAATAATTAAAATATAATTAACTTAAAGTATCGAGTATATATTGATTTTCATTAGATTTTAAGAAACAATTAAATCTTTCATTAATTTTATTAGGCTGTAAAGACACACGTTAATTTCAAATATGTCTAGCGACTTTAGTGTGTCCACTAGTCTGACTAAAACGCAAACACAATATTTCCAAGCTGTAGTGATCTATCATTTAGTTTTGCGATAGGTACTCTTTCAGCTTGTATATTTTAATATTAAATATCTCGTTTAAATTTCAACAACATGTGCACGAAGGAAGAAGAAAGTAACTATTAGCAGACAGTCCAATAATAGTCGTGATTACTTTTTCTTTTGCCCCGTATAGCTTTCTATGCACAGATTACGATATCTTTAGTAGTAACATAATCGCTAATGGGGATTTAGAAATAAAATCATATCTAACCATTTCATCTGTATGTATTTATGATAAAATATTATCAGAGGTCTTAAACTCATTGATTATTCAGATGATTAATGCGTAAATGCAAGTACATTTAATAATCTAGCTCGCGTTTTTACTCTACGGTAACTGTACCGAGCATTAACGATAACAAATACTATTACGCTACGTACAACAATTTAGTAAGTGAAAAATAGAATACCACAGCCAAACGTTTTACATATAAGTAATTCGTTAAATCACGAATATGGCCTCCGAGCGCATGTTATGTATTAACTTTTAAATAAGCATTGGTTATTCATAGATTCGACGGACACTTTAGCCTCTATTATTTACACGAGTTGCGCTTCACAATATGAAAATCCACCCAACAGATAATGCGGCGCGTTACTCTACTTTTATTATTTCTTCCAAAAATTCGAGTCCTACGTTAGTGCGCATACTTACTACAGATGTTCCAAGCGAAGGATGAATCGCAGCAGCGATTCGTCCTCACTCACCATCTCTCCTGCTTCACCATTGTTCCACGTAATATTTATAAACGACTACACTAGTAACATGGCAGTTCAGAGTTCAATCCTCCAGACCTATCAGCGTCGGTACCAAGGAAGCTACCACGGGGCGTGTAGGCGAGTCCTTTCCCTCCCCAACGACCTCATCTCTACCTCCGTCCCTCTCTCCCTTCCCCACCGCCCTCGCCCGATCTGCTACAATGCATACGTGCAGGGGCGCGCCGGCGCATGGACGCGGGACCTTATGCTCGCGGCAATAAATAATCGCGGCGGAGCCCGCGGGCATTTAATGGCCCTCGCGCGCCGAGTAATCGGCATTTCTATCTCTGGAAAATCACGCGAGCCGCACATTGTGGCGGAGATGAAAGTAGGTGCGTTCCACGAGATAATCCAGTCCTATCCCTCGCTCCGCGCCTCTTTATATTCTCGGAATTTTAAGACACTCTTACGGCATCTTGCGCTCCTGAATTTTGAACGCCAAGCTACGTAATCCTGTTCCCGGCAGTGTGACTTTGTTTTTCGACGCACTCAAATCACGTGCAGCTTTACGTTTAATGCATTAAAAAGACTTTTAGTGGAACATTGGCATTATAATTTATGTATTGCGTACGTATAATAAATTAAGTACTCTGGACGGTTATGAAAAGCAAATATTGAAACCTTCTTAAATCACGATAGGTCACTGTGACTCTACTTTTGCTCTCTCTCTCTCTCTCTCTCTCTCTCTCTCTACATATATATATATATATATATATTATTATAATCCATTCGGCATTTTCATTTTTCAGCTTCGTAATTAAATATCAGAATATATCTAAATTTCTTTAAGTCTTCGATAAATTGCAAAAACAAATGTCAACGAAACTGTCACACGGCAATAACATAAAAGTCTTCTTCATTTCCTTTTTAAATACTCTTTTTTGGGAATCTAGAGCGAGACGGGATAAATAAATTTAAAGGATGAAACATTAATAATAATATTAAAATAAATTTAATATTAAATCTGATTATTTTCATGGTCATACACTAACAGTTTTAACTATTAATTTTCTATAAAAAAAACTTTGGCATTAGATAAAATTATATAATTTATACAAATTATTTTTGTACATATAGTTTTGTAGAAGAAAATTGCTTAAGTTATTATTATCTATTCTACCTGTTATGGCTTTATTTTCTGTAAATTTAGATAATAAAAAAGCCTACATAAAACTCCTCCTCTCCTTATATATATATATATATATATATATATATATATATATATATTATTTTGACGACAAATTTATCTTCGTAAGATTTTTAAATTATATTCAATATTGAAAATTGACGTTTGGAGTATTCAGGAAACTATCATCACAGGAAATTAACTAGATAACTATATGTTTGTACATAATGATAAATGAACAAGAGTAAATCCATCCATATGTATGATTTGTTTGAGTTATACGTAATATGTAGTTACCTTGCAATCATTTACAAATGTTTTTAAATCTAAATTAAAAATTGACAAATTCAGACATCAATATGAATTCTCTTACAATGTTTATAGACATAAATGGATATGCGTATATGTAAGTGCCCGCGCGCGCTAGCAGCTATATGTAAAGTAAGTTAAATTTATAAAATCAAGAAATAAGACCCCGTAAATAACGAGATGGCGAATATTGGAGAATATAAGTTATATAATTGAGGTTATTTACTGATTTACAAATAAATCTGAACTTCAAAATTTAATTTTATACTTGTTTATGCATTTTTGCCACAAATATGATTTCTAGATATACGTAAAACATATATTCAAAATTTGATTAGACCAACGCGTATACAAGCACATAGGCTAATTTACGGGATCGGGCCATTTTGTAGTTTTTTAACGATTTATTTGGCGGGTTATTACGATATTTATTAATACTTGTTAATCGACTTTGAAATATATTAATATCATATTTTACAAAATTTATTATATTTTTAACAGAATTTTTGAATAATTTAATACTCTTTTCATAATGATATTAATTGTTGTAAAAATCATGTTGCATACACATCATTTATCGGATAATATTATACGAAGAATAAATTGATTTTAACAATTTCACATTGATTTGCCAATAATTTATCAGATCCTTCGGTACTGGTTACCGAGAAAAGCAGCTTCTCCTAACATTTTCTTAATAAAATTTATTTACTCCTATGGAAGTTTTTTTTCTACAAGTCAATAATAACTTCTCTAAAAAAAAAAAAAACCATTCGTTAATGTAGCCTACAACAAGTTAGTCAATAATATTTATGAAGCTCATCATGTTCTCAGATTCGGTATTCGCTCAGCCTCGAAGGTAGAAGGTACGAGATCAATTAATATTTTCAACTTATTTTTCTCTGCTTTTTGCTCTTTACTCACGAAGTTATTCCCAATAAACTTGGCGAGTTTATATTTGTAATCACGAGATGCATTCGATTTCATTAAATACTTCATCAGGTTATTGCCGAACTATGTATTACGGCACATTTGGCTCCCTTGTATATTTACAGAATATGAAAGTGTCTAGGCACTCACTAAACTATGCGCATATTGCTGTCTTTGTCTGCTTCCCACTGAAATAAAAAAAATAATGATTATGCTTATTAGGAAAGAAATTGAGAAACTTAAGATGACGATAAAGTACTTGTAGACAGGATAGTATTCAATTTTCTTTTTCTGTGTTATTTTCTTTTGGCAAAAATTATTTAGTCCATAATGTAAGTAAACAAGTAAATAATTATTATGCCATGAATTATTGTACTTATAAAAATATCAACAATATAGTGTTCTTCAATAAATTTAATGTTCGATTGTACTTTGTCATGCGTGGATTGTTACTGTTCATAAGTAAAAATGGCGAAAAAGAACACTTTGAACATTCTTAAATTTGCATTATAATAATACTATACAAATATTCTTACCTATTAGAATAAACGATTTCATCATCAGTGTATGCCAATAATATAGAGTAACTATCATTACACGAAAGCTCGCTTCTTAACAAATTTGCTTATTTTTATGATTTCACATATGATTCAAGAATAAGATTATAATAAGAAATATATCAAAAGTTCATTAATTTTGAAGTTTATTACACGAAAATGAAAATTTTATTTAAATTTTCAATAAAAGAATCTTATTTTATTATATTCATATATAATAAAATAAGAATTAAGTTATACTGTTTTGTATAATCAATTACTAGAAATTGATAAGCTAATTCAAGTAATTATGAATGAGGTCGATCAATAAATAATCGAATATAAACATTTTTTAATTTATTTGCATTATTTATAAACAATATATTATGTAAAGAAAAGTAAAACCTTAATCGAAAATGAATTCCTATTAAATTCTATTTAAAAAATATGACTTTTAAAATAATAAATCGCCATATTAGCAATAAAAGCCTATCAACTTCATTTATTGTTTTCAAAATATTTATTATCAATTTAATGCAGAGCACGGAGCGTATTAAGTACACGTGATACTTAACAAACACATGCATTTATAATAATAAACATAAAACAATATTTCACTTCATTTCAGATAATTCGCAGCCAATAATTCAATAAATAATACGACAGGCAATGACCAATTAAAACCTAATTCGATTTTTCAATTTGAAAATAAATAAAAATGGAAGACCATCATATGACCTTGAGCTGGTCTGTCAATAAATGATGTCGCAAGAGGACTAAAAATTTGTTCCCACCGCTCTCACGTAAAGTGGAACGAAAGATCGTCCCATGTCTCGTACGGTCGCGCCCTCGTCGACACCGCGAGCAGTAAAATTTCACCACAGCGCGCACGCCTAAGCGCACCGCTGTGGTTGTGTACTTCCCCCTCCCCAACCTCCACTCGCGTACAACGCATTGCCGACGTTGCAATTAGCATAAATACTCTACGAAGAGGATACATCGGGCGTCGCGTTATAAAAAAAATTTACATTCGACGTATGTGCGCTTTTTTACGACTTCCTATTTTTCTTTTCGTTCATTCCAACAGATGACTTTTCTTTTTTAATGGAAACGCAAGAGACGCGTTATCGTATTTTGAAATCTTTTTATAAAGCTACTAAATTGCAATAATTAATGTGAGCTTTTCTGCTTTCTGCGTATCTCCCTCTCGTCTCCCCCTCTCTTTCTCTCACTCACTTTGATTTATTTAACATGCCCATGTAAGGTGTCCCACTTGATTATTATTATATATATTTTGTTTTCTAAAGCACCTCTATGTGACGTATTTTGTCAAATATTTGAGATAAGATCATTAACGAAAGTTAATAAAATGAGTATTGTGAATAACACAATAATACAATTTCTGATACTAAAGGTGATGCTTATTTTAAAGCTCGTTGATTTAAAGATATGATAACAAAGTGAATTATTAAATATAAATATTTTAAATAGATAATAATTCATATATTTTTAAGACGATTGTGGCAAATTAATTTTAATACAAATTACTATTAATAAAAATGGCCACTCTTCATTCATTTTATTAGCTTTATTAGCCAAATAATATGCTCTAACAAATATATAGATTGTTATTTTTGAAATATTATTTTTATTATTGTAGAAATGTTTTTAAATCAAAATATATTCCTATAGTTTTATAATTTATAATTTATAATAGTTTTATAAATAAAATGTATTCCTATAGAATATTCCTAAAGTAATCTGTATCTGTAAACTAAATTATTATCCAATTATTTAAATACTTCTCGTTATTTGAAACTTTCGATTACATGGATATAAAATTATAAAATTTGTAAAAAATTTGCATGAGGTACTTCTTAATAAAACTTTCTTGCATCGCCCACTAATCAAAAAATCGCGACGTATGGTGTGTATGAAACTGAAAGAAAAGGTCAGTCAAACAAATATTCACTTTTTTAATAGATCCGTATATCTATTACACTTGTTCTTTATAGAAAAAAAAATTGTCAAGTTATTATTAGATTAGGTCGACATCTTTCACGAGTCACGCGTTGATCCAAATAAATATCACGTTCTCTCTCTCTCTCTAACTTTCTCTCTCTCTCTCTCTAACTTTCTCTCTCTCTCTCTCTCTCTCTCTCTCTCTTCCTCTCCGTTTTGACCATTATTTCATTGATCATTATTTAAAATCTCATATAATCGGTAAATGAAGCTTGAGTAATTCGCCGCATCCGAGCAGGTAATCAAGAATGTTAAATAAGCAATTCAAGAGACTCGAATAAAACAAGTTAGTCCAACTTTCGACTACTACTTTACCTTTATCTTTACAATCCAAATACGTTACATAAACGCAATATATCGCTAGTGGGGGAGGCGCAGCAAAACAAAACCGACCACAAAGAGATTATATATAACTTTGGAAAATTTTCCATTGCACAATAAGTACAAAGGGCAGCTGTATTAGCTCGATTTTTTCGGCGCTGTTTCCATACATTTCCATGTTTGCCCATCGCTGCCGCTAACCTCACATCGATTTCGGCAGGCTAATGACGGGCCCCGAGCGCATGTTCCTCACGTGCGCGCATTCCACTAGCCGCGTGCGTTTCAATTTCAAATGCAATCAGCGGGCATTACGGGAAATGGGAGAAACCGGGCGAAAGTACGAAACGCACCTTATGGCCGCGCGAATTCAATGCCTCCATGATGTTCTCTCTCGTTTTTTTTTTGAGCGTCACGGGTTGCAGCATTACGAAGCCGCTGCGTAATAACGAGCGAGAGTATATTGACTCCGCCTGACTCTGTGCCTTTAAAGTGATATTTGGTCTGGATATCTCGTTGCTCTTTGATTGTGCTGCCGTCTCGCTTAATGCACAATCGAGCGCCGCGAATCCATTAAAAATGATTATTGTCGATATCAACATTATTACAATTATCGCATCTTTTATTGATCTTACTCGAGATAGAAGAACAGCATTAGAATTGCCAAAGTATGTGTTCATTAAATAATAGTTGATCAAACTGAAATAAAGTAATTCAAAGTGAATAATTAGTCATAAAGTTTAATAACAGCCGATTCACGGGGCAGTAGGTATTGCAATTCCATCGATACGATTGTTTAACCAGCCACGATTAAAATCATAATAACGATTTCATTGAACTGATTTTTGTTTTCTCACTCATACTTAGAGAGCGCTTCTATAAATCAATGCTTCAAAGTGCTTTTCCAGCACATATTAAAGTATCGAGCCAATCAAGCAAAGTACCATAATGAATACTTAATGATCGATCTAATATAATACTAGAGTGATGCGCGTAAATATCAGGTGGCACATCGACAGAGGTCGGAATATCAGTCATTGATAATGCGTACACGAACGGATCAGCCACATTTACGACATTGCTGCTTAAGATCAGAGCTCAAAGCTCGTCATTCGGGTATTGGATTGGCTCATTATGTGCATTGATCGAGGCGTTGCATTATTACTACTGGTAAAGCTATAATTTGTCCGTTGGCTTACTTTCGCTTTTCGATGATAATCAATCGGAAATCGATCGATTTGAGCACTCTACAAAACTATAAGCTCTACGAGTTTGGTTTTTTGGTTACGAGAACTTAATCATTTGTAATTGATGGCGATGCGTGTAATTAAAGTGATTTGATTTCTCGTTTTATTAGTTCCCTCAATTACGTTTCTTATTATTTATTTCAAATTACTATTTTAATAATTGCAATGATAAAAATTGGTTGAATAAATCGAAGTTTATCCATAAACAAAAACACATTATGAATCCTATAAAAGAGTTAATGACAATAAAATTAAAAATTGCGTCCCGTACTTAATTAATTTCAATTATTATGTAGTCGCAAGTCGAAAGTACACTTCGAAATATTAATTTTTTAAAAATAATATATTCTTCAAGTATAATTAGTACAATACATATATATTCAACATTTTTAAAGGAAAATTTTTTCTTAAAATAACATTATCATTCTCAGTCTATCAAATTTTTGGAAAAGTATAGAATCAATCATTCCGAAATAGCATCTGTATATTTAATTTAGATGTTGATATCTATATATTTAAATGCCGAAAAATAAAATTATTTAAATCATTTTTAGTTTTGAATTGTAGATAACTTTTGTGAGAATTTTAAAAATAAATGCCCCCATTATATAATATAATCCTTGAATATTAAAAAAAAAATAAGAATAATGCATAATAATTTAAAAATCATTATTTAGGCATTTTCATTAGTGAGTTTATATTAATTCAATTGATTCATGTTAGGTTCGTGTCCTTTTTATATTTAAGAAATCCACAATATTCCTAATACATGATGTAAGCATTAGCAAATGTGGATGGGTCAATTATAAACTCAAATTTATTTATTTATTTTTATTAAATACTTTAAAATAATCTATATCACGTTGCAAAATTGTCCTTCAGATTATACGATTGGATGCTTAAATAGTATAATTGATGTAATTATTTAGAATTAAATGCAATATATTAGAAATGAATTTGCTTTTTTTTTTTAATAAAATATTAGTTATTGTACATATATTTAGACATTTAATGGGTATAAACAATGGAAATATACTTCTATTGTTGCCTATGGATCAATGATTTATAGCATAGTAAAATTTATCGTTCTAACATTTTCATTTTATAATAAAAGATTCTATTTCATGGAAAAATCATTTTATACCTAATGTGATCTCCTAGTAAAAACGTATAAGATAAAATGAATAGTCAATGTAAAAACAAGTAATCGGAAGATTGTGGAGAATTTAACAATCTACGTTTAACATTGAAGCATTTAGTAATATAAGAAGGATCTATGAAACTCTAAGTGTCAAATTAAATGGAACGGATTGAGACTAAAAAATTTATTTGTGAAACATTATTACATATTGAAATAAATATAAGATAATATAAGAGCATTAAAATATGCATTGAAAAATATTTAAAAATAAAATTTTATAATTATACAACTGTTACACTTAAAGCACATATTTGAATGATGCTTCTTAAATATTATTAGCAAATCGCTAATTAATAAGAAATGCCACCATAAAAGTAAATTTAGTCTATAATGTAGGAAATTCCAAGCCTAAAATGAAAAATTACAAATTGAAAAGTTTTTTTTGCGAAAATACAACTTATGCATATTTAATGGGATAGACAAAGCTTTCATACTTAAGTAAAATACACCTTACCCTGCTCAAGCTGTTCGGAATTATCTTATAATAATTCAAAGTCATAAATTCATTTCGCAAAATCTCTCTTCATTTAATTACCTTCTTATTATTCAATAGAACTTTTACAAAATTCAAATATTATAGTCAAATATTTATTCATTTGGCATTGCAAGCTTTACTAAATTATCCACAAGTTTTATTAGATAAATAATAAATGAACGTTGTGAAGAACTCGTGTGGATTTATATTCGTAAGTAAATATAAAATATCATTTTATGCACGAGTTTCGCAATTGGCTCGTTTTAAAACAAAATTCTCTCATCGCGATCTCGCATTACTATCGCAAAGTCTCGTAGATCGAGTCTTAGTGCCCAAGCAACGCACCCATAATATCCAATTCCGAAAATGTAACGTTCATGCTCAATTTTGGAAAAATAAATTTATGCCCCATTAAACAGGCTGCGCTTTACATATATTATATTTACGATGGTGCACACTTTTCCCTAATGCTCCGTAAAAGAATCCATTATTACCGAGGATTACCGAGGCTCGGGATCAGTAGTTAAACGCCGGCTGCGGCTAATCGGTGGCCGGTTTTTGCGGGCCGTCGGGTCGTCGCGCGGGGTCAACGTACCTTCCCGCTACCGGCGATTCTCACAGGTGATGCACGAAAGTCGGCTGAGGCTATCTCTGCGCAAGTGTCGAAAAGTGGCGAGTCCCGATAAACACACCTGAGCGCGGCATAACAATCGTCGCTCTCTCGCTCGCTCACTGGCTCGCGGCGTCGGCGAGTTTCCTTTTCCTCTCCAATAGAGGCCGATCGGATCGACCCGCGGACCCCGGCTCTACTCGCTTTCCCACGCGATCTATCCGGCTGTTTTGCGGCCTCCCAAGGAATACCCGCTCGCTCTTTATCTGCCGTGCCAACTCCATCCCTCCCTCGTTCGACTAATAGAAATTTTAACGCCTCGCACGCCGCTCGTAAAACTTCGGGGCCCGTAAAAGCGACGCGCGCGTCCGTATGACGTTGAATTAAGTTTTATCGTTGATTATGTAAAAGCCATTCGGGCGGAGATCTTGCTTTAGTTATATTTAAGGAGGTTTTCCGCCGCCTCTTTTATGGCCTCTTTGCATTGTCGGTTTTTTTTTTTTTTTTTTTTTTTTGTTCCCCCCA
>NW_011948419.1:4178741-4252099 GCF_000503995.2 Ceratosolen solmsi marchali | reverse complement strand
TTGGCCTTTTGTCTTTTTTGTTTTTTTTTTTTTTTTTTTTGTCATGATCCCGACTGATTTTGCGCCTCGTCCCGCCTTACGACGGCCTCGAAACCGTGAGCTATCCAATCATGAAAGTATGGCTTGTAATGAGTGTGATGAGCCAATCGAATCATCAGCACAGAGACGCGCACCCATGATTATTGCGTAAATCTATCTGCTCTTCGGTTCTCTCGCATTTATTAATCATATCGCAAAAATTGTCAGAAACATCGATGACAAAAGCTCTCGCTTCTACTCGCAGCTTCTAGTGCTTAAACGAGTGCAAGAGGCTCTGTAAGAATCTAAACTTTTATTTCTCCCCCAAAGGACTTAAATCTTAAGGTATTTTAACGAGAAAATATTTAAAGGTGAATCGAATTAACTATAGCCTCATATCTCATATCGTACTTACAATTCACCTACACCTACGCAGTTACTATTATTTTTATGCCATAATACCTACCATCCCAGATAACAGGAATTGATTCGGTTAACCGCTCAATAATGCAATCGTACGGCAGACGACGAAAGAAAATCCATTGAAACGTACAAGAGAAAATCCTAAGCGGCCTCTAATTCAATGAATAAAACATGCCCTCGAGTGCGCGTTAAACACTGCCGCGTAGCGTAACGCATCTAATGCCAGCACGTGACCTTAAAAACGTGGCTTTCTCAGGTGTTAGGCGGAGAATAAAGGACGCGGGCGATTCCCAGAGGCGTGGCGATGAAAAAAGGAGCTTCCCTTGTAAGTGGCGCATCGAGCGTGTCAATTACGCCGTCGAAATTAGCAGACAATGCCGCCCGCGACGCAATCGTCCCGGCATTTAGGTGGATTACGCGCGCGCGGAATGCGAGCCGCGAGCTCTTTGTACGAGGAGCGCAATACATCGGCAGGTGTGACGATGATTCACGGCTGCCAACTCTTCCGTCCTTGTCCAATTTCGCTCTATTCCTACGGTATTTTTCATTGGCCAAATGTCGAGGCGGGAGTTGATATTCGTTCCCCGGCTGTCGTGGTGTACCTCTCGTGTACCCGAGCAATTGAATTTTGCTTTCTACATTGCGACGCGCAAATGCTTCACTCTCAGTCTTCCATTGTAGATTAAGGAACAAAGCCGTGTAACTACATTTTCATGGATGCTGAGAGCGGTTATTGTCTCAGAAGTCACGGGCAATCCGCACTTTTACACTTTGAGAACAAATTGTTTCGTCGAACGATAGGAGAATCTCTGATCTTATATTAGCTTGAAGGAAGAACAATATATCATGCTTATGGATCGTTGATTTAAAATGCTCAAGGGTATTGTCTATTAATACGGTTGGTTATAACTCCAAATCTTTTTAATATTTTATGTGTTTTAATATTTTATTTTTAATATTTTTAATATTTAATGTGATCTTATATAACATTTGTTATTGAATTACCAATAATTATGTAAAAAATCTTTTTTTTTCTCGTTTCGTAATAATTACAGAAAATTAATAAAGTACTTTTTATTAATAATTATGAGATGTAGTAACGAAAGTGATAAACAAAAGCGATATGACATCAACGATTTGTAAAACAAATGTTCAACGTTGTAATTTTAAGATAGTCACACGAGTAGTATAATAAAACCTGTTAAATTTAACTTTCATGGTCTAGAAACTTGTTAAACAATTTCAATTAAAGTTTACTCGATGTACCATAAGATTAAAGTAATAAAAATCCAAAGAATAATAAATAATACGAGACAGAACATTGTACATTGAACATTGTACGTAATAAAAAAAAAATAAGAACGCAATTAACTTCAAACTTGTATTTACTAATTTTGCATTTATTATGTTAATTGTAAATTTACATAGTTTCAGAAAATACATGGATTTCTGAATTTATTATTATTAAAGAATACGATTTTTTAATCTCTAAAAAAATGTTCTACTTGGATTTTTCATTTTATCATCATCCTAACTAGAATAATTCAGGATAATCGATAGTATTGGCACTGTTCTTACTATATTATTAATATAGTATTAGTTATATGCGAATAATAAGCATCTTCGAAATCTGTATTCGAGAGCCTAAACAAGATACTATCGATAGTGTTTACATTTTTATTACCCTACATTAGGTCTGAAATTAAAGTTTTAGTACGCAAGAAGACATCGAGTCGGTCAGCGCTTTTTTAATAACAAAAACGCGATATGTGCAATTCATTTTCTTATAGATATACAAGAGCACGCATCGAACAATGGACGATTGTCTCTTGAATTATCGTGGAATTATTTCGGCCGTTCCTTTTAAACCTGTCTTATTGTAAAATGAGTCCTTTGATTCTGTAATCGTTGCGAGATACATAATCGTTCGATATAAGGTAGATCATCGAGAATTGGATAATCGTAACTCTAACCGCCCTATAATCCATCCTGACCAATTTCCGAATTTTTCTACGGTATACACATGATGAGGAAAATACGTCGTGTCTTATCGACTCGTCTTTCCCAATCTTTTTTTGTCTCTCATTAATATTACGGATCAAATCTTTTTCTATACTTATTTTGTACTTGGTATGTCTTGTATTGCGTAAGGAAATTTTTAATCGATTGCCTGTAAAAATATTTACACGAACAATTTGTATCGACAAACACTTACGAGTATATATCGAAAATTATAAAAGATTTCAAAACTGCAATTGCAGAGGGAATGAGAAGTATAACCACAGGTGCTTCGTCATTTCTCCATATACACAAGCAACTCCCAAGATAGAGGGAAAAATACAGTAATTAGATAATGGAAAAAAAAGAAAAAATTATATTTTATCCTTCCTCCTACCAATCTTCAAAATGATTAAAATTTTTGCCACGCTGATACTCAACGACTGTAAGAACACCCACATCTAAGCGGATGGACAATAATAAATCCAATAGAGCGTTACCAAGTAGTAAGTGCTTGAAAATATTCCGTCTCTCCACTTTCGGACAATTACGTGAACCGAATTTTTTGGAGGTCCAGCAAAAGGAGTTTCTTTCATGAAAGCGAATAATAATTGCACTTGTTAAAATGGTCGCGTGATACTCGGTTTCCGCGATATCCCAGCCTAACGTCTCAATTTTAATGAGCACCCGCCCTCTCAATTAGACCACGCGTTCTATGTCTTTCCGATCCTTAGTTCTGTCCTTATTACGCGCGCTTGTTATCTTTCGCCCTATCGACCAGGTTCGCCTTTTCTCCTGAACCGTGGTGAAAAGAAAGACCGAAATTGCCAATACTTTTTTTTTTGATAATTGCTGATTGCTGAGATACCATCGTAGATCTTTTATTGCCTGCCTGGTTAGGGTTGTTGTGAAATTTTTATTTCTTTTGTCATACACTCGATTTTTCACACACAAACTCGCAAATGCTCTAGTAAAATCTCTACGAAATACTACGATGTGAAAGTAAAAAAAGAATTCTACCAAAAAACATTTAACATGGATCTTACATTCGTTGTGGAATCCGATAATTATAATATATCTTTGAAGGATTGAAATATTAATTTCCACGTACTTCCTGTAATGAAAGAAAAAACGAGCTTAAACGAATTTATATGTTTTCTTTTTTTCATTGTTTGTTGTTGTTGTTGTTACAATTATCCTTACCTTTGTTATCAAACATTGTTATACACAAATGTATTGAACAATAATTATTTTTATAATATTGACTAGAAATTTCGACAAGCAACTACATTGGTCTGACGGGGATTGAAAATTATGAGCTTCCTCATCGCATTTCTAGTAAGACATGCGAGTTCAAAAAACTTCTGATATACTCGGTAGCCTAAAGTGAAATAAGCTAATATATCGTGCGCACGTATATAGTTTTTATGCGGAGGTGGCTAATGCACTATGTCTTCTTTATTAAAGCGCATGCGAGCTAAATAATTATTATCAATTATTGAAAGCAGCACATCGAGATTGCAGTATCCTTAGGCTGCGTGGGCTACTTGATAGTGCAGTGATATACAATTACATTTATTTATAGTATTTTTATGTAGTGAAGAATGTCCCGTAATTTACGAATTACTTGGAATCATTTTATTAATTATAGAGAAAAATCAAGAAGAAAACTCAAGTTCTTAAACATTTTGTTAGTTATTTTCTTTTAGGTGTTCAAAAATGGTTTTTGAAGTTTTTGCAACATAATTTACAAATTTAAATAATGTTGCATTTTAATCGCACGTGTTTCTGCTATAATGAATGCCGTGGTGTGTAAAAATTACATTATATAATAAAATTAAAAAGGATAATAAATATAATGCAATTATTTGTATGCAAATACTATATATATAAGTATGCTATTGATTTGTGCTACATTTATAGTCCACAAAAGATACAATCTTTATTATTTCATCAAGATAGTACATTATATGTATAAACAACCTGTCATTCCTAATCGTTATGCATGATACTCTAATTGAATTTAATATTGAAATACACGTTTAATCTATAATTCATTTATTTTAAAGCTTTTAGTGCCGATTTGTTATTGTCAATTAAACATCATTTATAATTATATATTATCTTTCGGTTTTATTAAGTATCATAATTTTCATTAATGCTACTTTTCGATAATAGAAAGATTGTTCGACTCGTAATAAATAAAAACTGATATTTGAAAGCAGAAGAAAGTGAAAGCTTGTAAATAGTCTGTTAGAATTTTTTTTCAAAATTAATTAAGAAGACAAAGCATTGTTCGATAATGCATAGGAAGATAAATTAATAATATTCTGTGATCAATCGTTTCAAATAGTTCATAATAAAAGTGATTTCAAAAAATAAATTGTATGATTAATGATACCAACAATTAGCTATGAAGACTTCGTAGGTAAGGTACTAAATCGCGAGCCCCGGTATTTATCATAGATCCAATGAATGTATCTTACGCATATTTCCTGCACAAGGTTCATGCAGTGCATTTTTCTCTCCCCTCCGTGCTTCACTCCTCTCTTCACTCATTGGATGAATGCAAAAAATTATTAATAATTGGACACCTGACATTTCATTCGCTTGTCCCCTGGCTTCTTACTACGATCTACCAACCGGCCGAGAATTACTCACCTTTACGTGCTCTTTTCCTAGTGGGGTGATCAATTCGCGCGCACACACGTTCGGGCAAGCGTGCGTGCGCATTCGCATGTTATTCCGCACAATCGGATACATCTGCCCCATGCCTCTCGCCGTTAACTTTTCTATAAGCTTGAAGGAGGCTTTTTCTATATATCGCGTCCAGCGTACGCCTTCGCTCGTATGTACGTTGTCTCGCTGCCTGACGTTTTGACAAGTGAGCGCGGACGTATTATTTTTATTTCATTTAACTCGTGAAATACGCGGGGGCTTTTCCATAGGCGTTTGTGCGCACAATATGATACGCGCTTGCTCGTATCTACCGATATCACGAAAATTGCGTGCATTAAGAGGATTATTTGAAGGTGGAATGGACGCGACGCTGACGTGAAATGTTATGTTACCGCATGAAGATATCCATGCAGTATCACGGTATCGCAAGTGCGAAGTTTCATTTAAAATACCCCATTCGAAGATGAAATCGAAGCTTCGTGCACCTATTTTAATAAGTTAATGCGCAAAGCCGTTGGCACTAAACTTCAAAAGCTGCCTGAGCTACATATCACCTCCGACTTGAAGCTATCTCGCACGTAAATATCCAATAAAAACTTCTTTACGATTGCCAAAATAATTAACACCTCGTGAAAGCAACCGCGGCAAAAAATTCAGCGGCAAGCCTCGTATGTCTGGCAATTTTTCGCGAACCTACATCGAGACTTGCATGCATAAACAGATCCGTGTGCTGTAGCGAAGCTAGTGGCGTTTTAGAGGTTATCGATTTAATTGCGATCGCGGATAATGAAATAAATCTGCGAGGGCCGACCAAGAGGGAGAGGGAGAGAGAGAGAGAGGATACGCAACGCCTAGTGGCTCGTAGCGCGAGATAAGAAAAAGAGCAGCGGCGCATTGTACAAAGTCGCCGCAAGGCGTGCGCTTCGGAATTTATCGGAGTCGCGGACGTGATCGATTGCGCCAACTCCCCGTGTTCGCTTTTCCAGGACGGTCTCCCGGCCCCCTCGTTCGCCCTGCCGTCGACGCCGCCGCCGCCGCCGTCGCCGTCGGCCTCCCTCCCACCCACCCGCCCTATCTCAGTTTCGAGTTTTTCAATGTTTGTTCTACGGAGTTTATGGTGCGTGGAAGAAGAATTTATTAGCGACTCGTGGTAATGCGTTTTTCTTATTTATAATCTTGAGCATTACACCTCGACGAGGCTACTCCAGCTAGTGTGTCGACTTTACAAACAAATGGAAACCTTTGATAATTGGTTTTTAAATGCCGTGGTAGATCGCGGTATTTGTAATATTACGGCCATGATCCATCGTACCTGATTCAAGTGTGGCGGTGTATTACGAAAGAGTTCTTACTTTGTAAATTAATTAATTTCCTTGGAAGAGCTAAGGTAAATTCACAAGTTCCGAGTGGATCCTGGAAGATTAAGGGGGAATTATAATAATGTTCACGAAGCTGTGTGCGTCGAGAAATTTAAGTATTTATATTTATTGTGGTTGTCGTTGTTGCTGTCGTTATTATTGTTGTTTTATGTTGTGATTGTTGTTATTGTTGTTGTTATTATAGTGATAAGTATGTGCAACGATCGTCTAGAGATATTTTCGTAATATTATACACAATATTATGGACAATATGACGTGCAACGCTAAAAATCCAATTGCAAGCTCACCTTAGGGCCTATTTGTCCACATTACGGATCTCATGTGGTAGTTATTCAAGCATCGATTCATCTATTTTCAAATTTTCAGCAAAAAATCAACTTACATTAGTACAAACTAAAAAGTGCTAACTAAAAATAGCAGCCTTCCGCTGTTTTTGTTTGTAAAATTATAGTTTTTATATAAATAACGCGTCTTAATTTTACAGGAGGAGAGCGAGCTCTCGAGCAAGCGGTGGGCAAGTGCGCCCCGCCGCTCGAACAGCCCCTGCATCCTGGGGACTCCAACGTCTAGGGAGGTAAGTCAGTCGATTTATTATAGTTCCATGCTAATAAGTCTTCGCTCAAGTTTTTATCCAATTTACTTGCTTTCTTTCCCTGTATGAATTCGCAAGGGATTCGGTGTGTTATCGATTAATTAGACGGGGTTGTTATCGATTGTTCATGATACTTTCGTACTTCTGGATAATTTCACTAGACTTTAAATATTAGATCTATAGCGCCAACATAGTTCGAGCAATACGTACGAGGAAAATATTCATAGAGAAATTTTTTTATAGATATTTTAATGAAATATGTGAAATTAATTTCAAGCGATAACGTGTGGATTTGAGATAATTGGCTATTTTGCATTAATACTGTATACAGATATCGCTATAATCATGTATGAGTAATTGAGAAATTTGCATTAGCTACGTATCGATTATAATAAATAAACAATTATTGAAAGAAAATGGCAATAGCGATATAAAATATCTTGGAAAATGATGATTTTATGAAAATATCTTTGTATAATTCTATCGATTTTTCTCGGCAATAATTTCAGGCGAAGTGACGCAAATCTATTATTATGCACTTCAAGCCCGTCCGACCTCCCTTTCAGCTTACGTGTTGGTTTTCATCTTAGCTCTCGCGTAGCTTTAAATGATTGTCATTAATCTCCTTGAAAGTGAAGGAGGCGCGATCGCTCATTTGCCGATTTCACGATGTACGGAAATAAGTGACGACATTACGAAGGAAAAACAATGAGAGAAAGTGCGAAGATTAGGACGCAGATTTCTAATATCGTGTTTATCGACAGCGTAATATGATAACGCAATTCATTCGCAACCATATCGCAGATTCAGTTTGTTTGATCGGCACCTTAATTCTTTCTTTCTCACGTCATGGTGAGGAATTTATTTTCATTGTTCAAAATTTGTACTCCATCGTTGGTACGTTCTTTAGGCGTCGAGCGTCATTAGCTTGAAATATCTTATGTTATTAGACGTCTTTCATTACGAATACAACATCGATGCATCTAAGATATTGAAAAAGAAAAACAATTTGAATTTTTGCGAACAAAAAAAATTCAACGGTCGTTTACACAAAAGTGAATTTCTCGTACTTAAGCTGAATATTATATTGCATTTATCGTAAACAATGATTATTATTATATTATTAAATACTATTCTAAACAAAGAACTATCCATTCATTCACACATATATCACAAGCGAGAAATCGAACAATTATATTTTTATACTTCATTTGTGCTGATAATACTTTTTTATAATATTGACACGTAAATACATATAAAAAGTAACCATCGCTAAAGTACTAGTTGCTCAACAATAAATAATTCAGTACCTAAATTAAAATACAATATCATTTTGCCAATATAAGAAAACATACAGTGTTCCTTTTAATTCACAATAATTTATATTTCATTTTCATTTTAATTCCAATTACCTTTCTTTAAGAAAATAACGATGGCCCCATTATTGAAAATTAAATACAAAAAGTTTGACAATTATTTCCACTTAACAAACCCGTCAACAGGATCATTATACAGCTGAAAATCTTAGTAGACTAAAAAATATTGCAACCGTAAAATTATTTACCCATGTAAATTTCAATACAGCCAAGTAAATTGTAACACGCATTGCACAAAAATCTCCGTCCTTAAATTTAATTCGTTCGATCCTGGACTCAGACAGATATTTAAAATTCGCAATATGGAGAAGCTACGAACGAAATGGCATCATCCACTTCTCTCATTTGCATTTACGCTTTTCCTCGCTCTGCCAGTTCTATAATTTTTCTCGATCTCTTCCATTGCGCCTTGCGAGAGCGTAATGAAAAAACAATGCCAATCATACTCTAATACGCGCGCAAGATGATAATGATGATGATGATGATTATGATGACGATGATGATGCTGATAATAATGATGATGATGACATGAGTGCGATAATACGAGAAGGCGTACACGAGTGACTCTTTCGTGCTCCGACTCGTCCATCCCCCTCGCCCCTCTGCAATCCACCTTCTCTGCCTGCCGCGACCGTTTCTGCTCTCGCATAATTGCGAGGCGCGAAATTACTTTGAGCTAGGGATTTGTTTGGCGGACGAGGAGCCAGAGCCCGTATAAGTGGCATAAGTGCGCGTAATTATTGCCCACGTAATATGCTTGTGCAAATTAGTTATCTTTCTTACTCGCGTACGGAGCCATAATTTATATTTAGATGGATGCTGATCTTAAAACAAAGCCTATCCGACACTTGCACACATGGCCTTTCAATCTTAAACTAATGCAAAATGTATAAATAATATAAAGAAAACAGATATATTGAATTTTGTAAATTCTAATAATATGTCACGTTTAAATTACATTTACACGAAGAATAGAGCAGCGATGGTATTGTTGAATATTTTGATGTTTTGTATTTGCTATTTATTTATTTAAAATTTCAATAAAAATGCAAACTTTACAAGAGTACGTCGATATTTTTTCCAATCCATTTTCTCAAATAATTTCAATTAGACTGGCAGTTTATTATACCGTTTATTTAACGCTAACATTTATTACATGACAGACTATTCAAGTGCATTAGAGTTATGTACAAATACGAATTCAAGTACGTTATTGCTCAAGAGTAGTATCTTCAAATTCGGCATTTTCGTTTCTGTTCTATTCGCGAACGTGACTTTATGCAAGAATGGAAAATATTTTGTTCGTGGGCCACGAATCATTTTGGTACACGTGCGTGGGCAGCTTTTTATGCTCTACACCCGCGCTTCTGCATAAGAAACTTTGTCATCGTACATTTCATGTTTATCAATGGGCGCGCTCTATATAAGAAGAGAAATTTCTTCTTTACGACATGGTAAGTGTAAATATTGCCGAGAACTCCTTCACGTAATTCTTTATTTTCCGCTTACGCACAAGGCGTGTATAGATTTTTTTTTTAATACACTTTCAAGGGATTTAGTTTAAAAAAAAGAGTACGCAAAAAGAATCTCCTGATGATTTACGTATAGTTGAAATGAAAACTTTTACTATTTAATACAATTATATTTGGGTTTGAAGTTAAAATATCACGGATAAGTATAAAAATAACTTTTATATTAAAAATATATTAAGATGGTCAGCAAAATACTTAATTTCGAAAACTTACAAGGTTAAGCTGCGAGTAAAATTATAATCCATACTGACGTCTAGAGTTGCCAAATATAAAGATTGAATTATGTTATTGTAAAGATTGAGATAGAATATCATCGATTAAAGAAGAATCTTACGATTCATCGAAATCAATTGTTAAGCACCAGCGATACTAAATTTTCAAATAATCCAAATAAACGCGTGAAAGTTTCGCAAACTGGAGCTTCCAGGTGTAACGGGCAAAGACGGACGTTAGGGGCGCGGAGAATGATATCCAGGGAGGTTTTCCGCCATTTTTGCCGAATAAAACGGTTTCCGCGATCGGGCCGCACGTTTTTCAGACTCACGACATGAGGGGCCGATCGTGCGCATGCCCGTCTACTCGCTGCGGAATCGCCCTCCGCCTCATCTTCTTGGGATCGTGATTTCACACTTCGTGATGCGGAGAGTAAGGGCCGATGGTTCCCTGAAACCGCGTTCGTTGAATATTTCTAACTCGTGCATATCTCGCGCCGTATTCTCTATTCTTTCTATCCGTGGATTTGTCATCTTGGCGCCCGAGGGGATGAGACTTTTTTGCCGTGATGCTGTAGCTGGCATATGTGCACTGATTTTTAAAATTTCTCTTTTCACGTTGGTTGGGCTCCAATAGTCTTTTTATGTACGAACGAATTTTTATGCTGATAGATGTGATTTTTTGACTTTTAAAAGTGTAATGTATATCTACGATTAATATGAATGACAATTAATATGAAGTTTTTATTGAGAAAAGTGTGTTCCAATCTTTTTTTTATATGCGAGGAGAGTCAAATAAAGATCATATGAAGAATATTGCACAAACATTTTGAGAGATCGTTGGTTATTTGTAATAATGTGATTTAAGTCTCATAAATTAGATCCGCTTTCGTCATTAATTACTCATATATGTATATATTATTGCCAAATTGGCCAGTTTGAAAAGAATTTCGTAATTTCGTAGCATAACTCAACTGAAACATTACCGAATGAAAGAGTATATTACAATGCAATAACTGAAGTATATTTTAACATTATTTGACGTCTACTAGAGTCTAACAGTCACGAAATAGATTTCAATTTACCGTTTTGAAAGTTCATTACAGCGTTCAACGCTGTGACTATAAGAAATCAACTCTGTTTCCTAGACTTTCAATAGTAATCATAAATTATTTTTCTAATCATTCTAAACGCAAACAAATTCAAAGACTCTTTTGAGTTACTAATTGACTCAAATTTTAAAAAAAAATATTCAACAGATTTAAGGTCGGATAAATCTTAAATTTTTTATCGTTTGCAAATTAATTACTAATCATCTGCTTAAGTCACTCACTCAATTTTATTTTTGCCATTTGATTGGAGTAAGAAAAATACTTCTTAAATTGATACTAAAATAAGCAGAACTATATATTTTAATAATTTATAGCATTGTTACGAAAAGTATAATAATTATTGTAATATTTAATCTAGAAATAATTTAAGGATGACGTTAAGCTGAAAACTACGGAAAATGCGATAATAGACTTAATAATATAAAATTAAAATAATAAAATTTCTAGTTTCTTAAATGTGGATTTTTTTTCTTTTCACTGATATTATACAAATAAACAAAGGACATACAAATAAACGATATTAAAGTATTTCTATTGATACGAATTTTCGGTTTAATATAGAATCCTGCTTTCGTCTGTTTATTCGCAAGGTTTTATTCTTAAAGACAGATAAAAATTGTTTTATTACACCATTAAGTATCATGAGCATAAATAGATTTAAATAAAACTCTGGTATATTGAATTCATTGCAAAATAAACTTGTTCAAGAAAAGAATAAATATTATGTTCAAATCCATCAATGCAGGTAAAAATATGAAATTACCAACGCTCTCTAATAATTTATTAATTATCTGTCAAAGTAATGTAAATAAATTAATCATGTAATCGATCATTAAACTTTATGCAAAATTATTTATTTCGTATTACGCATTTAGTTACGGCATATAAGGCAAATATAAGATTGAAAATGCACATATTCAGTTAACATGGAAATATTTAGAAAAATTACGACTCGAATCTTAATTTATAAATTCGAATTTACTAACGAATGCTTTATGAACAAAATTATGCTTTTATTTCAATTGCTGTAACACTCTTTTTCTGTTAAGTTTGCTTCAAATTGCCATGCGAAGAGCCAAACTAAACATCTTACAATAATAACACATAAGAACAGAAGCATACGAATTGGATTGGAATCAATAAAATTCTAGCTAAGTGTCTATTTACAAAATAAATCAGTTCCAGCCACTGTAAAATAAATATTGTAAGAATATCAATACACGCATTTCTTCGCATCTTATTGATCAGAAGTTCTGATTTGACATCAACGAAATATAATTTTCTCCCCCGAGGTTTAATTTAATCTAACGACAAGGTAAAGGGAAACAAAAGCAAGTGAAGTCAGACGAATGCATAAAAATAGTAAGTACAACCGAAAATGCCAACCGGAAATAGATAGCATAGCTACGTGCATCCTTGCACCCACACGAATGTACTTAACCTGTCGTCCCATGCGCCCGTGACTCGCTCGCGTTCCGGACGAGATGCCGAGGGGAGGAGCGGTGCGGGAGCAGCAGCAGCACTAGCAGCAGCAGCAGCAGCAGCACCAGCAGCAGCAACAGCAACAGCAACAGCAACAGCAACAGCAACAGCAACAGCAACAGCAACAGCAACAGCAACAGCAACAGCAACAGCAACAGCAACAGCAACAGCAACAGCAACAGCAACATCAACATCAACAGTAATAGCAGCAGCAGGAGGAGGAGGAGGAGGAGGAGGAGGAGGAGGAGGACGACGACGACGACGACGGTGAGAGAAGAAAGGAAGGAGCGCATCTAGGGCCGCGGCTAATGCTCCTCCGCAGGCACGCCGCGCGCAATATTCCGTTAGGGTGCGCGGACGAATACACCGCGGGCTTCCCACGCCAATTAAACATGACTCATTAACGGCCGGCACGGACCGAGAAGAAGCGGGGGGGATCGATCTGGACCTGGCAATCCCTCCTCCTCTACCCGTCGCCTCATTCTCTTTACCCGTGGAGTTCAAGTGCTCGTCGAAGCAATCCAATCGGGAGTTATCTTTAAGGGCGCATCCAAGCGGATATTCAGAAGTTTTATGCATACCAGATATCGGGGTTTGACGCGCTTAACTTTTATTTTTTCTTTATCAATGATGAACATGGGCGGACTTTCTCGATTTTAGCCCTGTATATCGATTACGCTATTCTCATGACACTAGCGATGCATTATTCATTATAACGATGCTTAACTATTATTTTTTTGTGCCTTTACATAAGTATCTGTACATGTATATCGTTAAAGCCAGTATAATATTCTTATTTTTTTCTTTCTTTTTTTTTTTTTAAAACGTCTTTGACATTTATACACTTAACATTAAACGGACATTTAAATACCCTTATAGAAATGTCCATTTATGTCCAAAGTGACTAGATACCATAGAGAAATAATACTTCTTCATTTAGTATTTCATGAGTTTGCGACAGGACGATATCTCTTGTTTTGCTAGATAATGATGTTATTCTATAAACATGACCATTTCGCCTCCCCCTAGGAATGAAATAAGCAAATGGTTCTTAACCGTCTTATTTAATATCATTCCTTTGAAAATACAAGGGCCATTTACATCGACGTAATATATTATGCCGAGATAAGCGAAGCTTCTTCCCTCTCCAAACTTTATAGCAAAGCTCCTATTTTCCAAGCACCCTCTACATCTTCACCCTCGCGCAATTTTTCCGTTATCCTCTTGGAGATACCGGTAATATTAGTGCATGCGTATTAACTTGCAACTGTCGTTGAGGCGACATCGATCGAGCTGTTCGTGTCCGCAAGCATATTAACGTCTTCGGAGAAGACCCGATATCTTCTCTACACGTTCGCATGTGAAACGAGTGAGCGAGCGAGCGAGTCCGATGAACTTATACATACGTGTTATGCACACAAAGTACGCGTATGGAATCACTTGTCCATTGGTCCGATGTACTATGATTATCCGGAGAGTGATAATAATGAATGTTGGGAACTTCGAGAAGATGTTTTTCGTCGACGAAAGGTTTATTCAGTGGACTCGATTAATCACAGGTAAATTGACAATTATAATATTATGAATTATCGAGTGTGCAAATAATATATTTTTGCATTGCGTTTTTTGTACGATAATAGGGTGGTGATTCGAAACATTTGTCGATATATTATTTAAATGTCGATATCATGTGGTTTGATGAATCCTACAATTGTACATAATTGAATTTCCGAATCCAAATCCGAAAATCCCAAATGTCGTATAATATTGGACAATTATTAGTATCGCAACACAATAAGAACAATAACGATATGACAGTATTAAAGAAGAATTAAACTCGTTGATTAAGATAATGGTTTTCTTAATATTTATTAATCGTTTGTAAGGTATCAAGACGGGTGGGTGACGCATCTATGTATACATTCTTATCTAAAACAAATGCATACCAATTTTACCAATATACCAATTTTCAAATTTTGTTCAACGAATCAGACGCAAGTAAATTTATTGGCAAATAAGTATTCCGCAAATGAATTTATTAATTCATGTATTTGAATTTATTATTATATTTGAATTTATTATTATATTTGAATTTATTTATTATATAATTATTCAAAGTATACTCTCACAATTTAATATTATTTTTGCTTTCTTGAATACGTAAAAATTACTTCTAGCTGTATGTTTTCATAACCATCGGCGATTTTCAGCTTTACTTTACTTTATTTAGTTTAGTTTATTTATTTTCTTTCTCTTCCCCACTCTCCTCATCTAAAATAATAAATTCGTGGAATAAGTTCTCCTATTCAAGATTGATAGTCAAAGTGTGACAGTTAACGTGGACGTAACACGCCATCAATTACTACGTAAAACTCTATTCTTTTCGTGGCCAAATCTATGAATTATTATTTTCCGATTATTTCTCTTAGTTTAAGTGCCATTACGAGTTTATGTTCGACTTTGCCTATGACCATCCAAGTCCTCATTATACAAATAACTTTCAAGTTATAAAGTATTTTCTGTAGTTTACAGTAAATATAGCAATAATTTATATCAATAATTATTTTCGATGAATTTTTATGAATAACTGTTAGGTAATTTAATGTTTTACTCCTGTCATAATTTGATAATCGATTATTATTCATAGTATTCAAATCATAAAATTAATGTAATATTCAAATAATTTTTCGTTTACGGCTTAAGATATTTAGCACGTTAAAAATTTAATGATTAGAGTTTGAAATTGACAGTTGAAAGTTAAAAATAGGAATTATTACTGATGGGGAATTACAGAAGTAATTCGTTCATTTCAAAAGGATTGCGTAAAATGGTTAATGTATTTTCGTTGTTCGATTGATCTATAATGGTATAGCTTTCATTATCATTTGAAAATTTTTATTTTAATACTCTCATATTTTTTCATTAATTATAAATAATTATTATACTTTTGCAGTTTAAATTGAAAAAAAGATCAATATATTAAAAAGATAATTGTGAAGGGAAAATGTACACAATGTGTAAAGTAAAACGCATTGACAGAAGTATTGTAGTTATGCAATTGCGACGATGATATTAAAATTCGCATTAATAACTTTCATTATTCATTTGAGTAAATAACAGTTAAGTACGTAGATTTTACGTAGTTAAGTCGGCATAAGTATAAAGAAGAGGAATAAGGCGTGTCATCGCTTGTTGTACTTTACGCGAGTACGCGAAACGTGGGTCGTAGTTGCAGTTAAGTGAACATTCCATGATCTGAAGAGAGGATGTTGTCATTAAGAGGATCTTTGATATTTATCTTAATATTTGCTGTAATTGTATATGAACTTACACAAATCTAATATTAGAAAATTACTCGATATTTTTATTTCTGATAAATTTCGTTGGCGTTTCTATAGAAATAGGTCAAATCGAACAGTAACCTATTAACGATAATACAAAATTTTCTTTAACTTATTGAATAATTATCAGTTAAAATTAAAAGATGAAAAAAAAGAAGAAAAATAAGAAGAAGGAGATTTTAAAAGTATTTATTTCTTCTTTTATGAATCCCACATTATGTGCCGTTAGCCTTTAATTATTTTTTTTCTCTTTCATTTTGTCAGGATTGAAGAGATGACGTTGAATGATCTAAGGAGAAATAATTTAAGCGTATTTATATAAAGAACCTTTCACAATTTTGATGTCACTACAACCACTAATTAGATCATTAAGAATGTCAGAAATAAGGAATAATTTATTGTTTATATTACTTTGCCCGTTATTGAATTGAAGGCTTATAACAAAATTTTCAATAATATTGCACAATTTTTTCAACTGTTTACATTCTTATAAAAACAAAGTACCGACATTAATGACATTCTTTCGGCTTATTGACTGAAGATGCAAATTATGCACGTGACTTTAGTTATTATATCTTATACTGAAAATAAAATTTTGCAGAATGCGACGATAAATCTGAATACGCATAAATCAAAAATACCCCGGGCACTTCCGTCATCTACCATTTTCTTTCTACGTTTATTCAGCTCATACCACTAATTTTTATCTCGAGTAAAATCCTTCGTGAAGGCCGATGGTACTGTTTCTCCCATGGTACATTACCTGTCATCGTTTTACGCCGCGCATTCGCAAAACTACAGACGAAACTTTTCAACTTTACTGACTACCATGGAGAAAAGTGTGCACGAGCTTCACAGCAACAATAGATTTCTACGACGCCTACACCTACGGAAACAAAGCCTACTAAATGGTCGGGAAGAAATACGATACGTATATCGGCTTGGAAGATTTTGTGTCGAGTAATATGCTCGAATAATGAATGATTTTTAACTGTGTGTGTGTTGTGTATGATGTGTGACTCTCTAGATATCACTACCGTTCGTAAGAAACGGTTCCCCAACAAAACATCTCCACGTCATAAATCCACGCGGAAGTAAAAAAATTGTATGAAAAACATTTGCTTGACGGAGCATTTCTGAAATTAAAATTTTAAAATATAACTCAATCACATTTAAGTGTGCTGTGACATCATATCAGTGTGGTTGCTCATGGCATTATGCTTCGCCATGATTACTAATTGATTCGTCTGCGCTTGAACATTTCCCGAAAAATCCACAAATCAGAGTTCTATTGCTTCAGCTATCGAAATATATTAAAACTTGAATGCATAAGCACAGCAAATAATATCACAGCAAATAATATTACTTTATGTAATTGACAAATGGTATTCATTAAGAGCATCAAGCTTCGAAAAGCCATTTCGTACTATTTCACGTACTATTGCAAAAGAGATGACATATTGGAACTACGCGATCTAATAAAAGCATCACATTTATCCAATAACATGTGAAGTTGACAACGTGTATCCCAACTAGAGACGTAAAGACTATTGTCTGCCTTAAACTATCGGCCAACATAGATGACAATTTACAAGAAGAATTTCATTACGCACTTGAAACTTGGCCAAGGAGCAGCAGTTCGCGATGCTACCAGCCTCGACCGAGAGAAAAGCAAAAAGTCGGTTTCCCACATGAGCTAGTCTCTAATTGTTGGGGCATTGGGAGCTTAACGAGAGCTTGATGATCGTCATCATCGAGGCGCGCAATTCCCTTGCTACTCGTGTCACTAAAACAACATCGATCGATTTACAATGCAGACGTCGCGAAGGTGCGGTGTACATTGATCTCTTGAATAAAACTTTTCTTCTTCCGCGGCTACAATGGTTCGCACTCCTTTGTTTACTTCCTGTCGATGATGAGCTTCCTTTTCGTGCTCATTGTAACGCCTCATTAGCTGCTCAATACTTGCCGAATGTACTTTCGTCGTCTTTCTTAATTCTTAGTTGCACATCTTATACCAAGTCGATAAGACCTCGCCTATTCAGAGGATTTGTCTCGTGCGGTTCGCTTGGATAATATTATAATGAGCAAGGGCGGAGGTACCTCGAACTCCAAGGCACTTATAGATACTCATTTGCTTCATTATTATTATTAATTAGAATGCGGTGCAGGATTGGTGAATTTTCGGTCTATCTCTTCAGTCATACTCGGTCTTCTCATATTTTTATTTGGACGAGTGAAAAAGCACGAACTACGCGCTCACGATTCCGTTGAGCAGATCATGACACTTTTTTCGCATTTCTCATCTCGTTCAGTACGTTTTATTTCAATTATTTTACTTTCAACTCGAGCAAAATTATGCCGTAAAACGAAATGTATATTATTAATGATCTTTATAAGTTGGCAGTTTTTTGTTTGTAAATGAATCGCAAAATGCCTCTTGAGTGACTTAAGTCCATTAAAAAATGTGAGAATACTACTTTTTTTTATAATGAAGAACGATCGCCATTTTTACATGACGTCATTTTGAGGGGCTCCCGTCATTTTATTTTGAAAATGATCATTAAAACTCTTAATGACGCATAATACCGCAGCAATTACCTGACATGTAAATTTCAAAACTGACTTTCGCCATTAATAAAAATGAAACGATGAATCAAAATTTGACCTAATGAATAGTCATTATACATAATTTAATTACACATTATAAAATAAAAAAAATAATAAGAATTTAACACAAAAATTTTATATACATTTAGTTCAATAGCTTACATCTGCAATTCTTTTAATTTCTCTCTCTCTCTCTCTCCATTTTCTTTTTGTCTCTATTATTTTTAGTACGCCAGAAGGAAAAGCAATATCAATCGTAAGGTTATTAGTGAAAATATGATTGATCGACATTTTGGTTTGAAAATCGAAAAGGGTAAAACTTTACGGGATATTCTATTAAATGTGGACATGCTCAGACGGAAGAAGAGAGTTAGTGAGTGAGTGAGTGAGTGAGTGAGCGACGGGGTCCGGGGGAAGCGAACAATCCAGCGAGCGGACGAGCGTAGGAGGGGACGGCAAGGAGAGGAAGAGGGAGCGAAAGAGGAGCACATCAGCAACGCCTATGTAACGGGAATGGAAAACGTGTCTCGTAGTCTTTATGTATATCTATGCACGCGCGAGTCTAATGTTCGAATGAAGAGATGCGCATTTGAAGTTAGAGAATGGCACGCGAAGGTCAGAGGGGATCGAATGCTTTCATGAAAATCATGAAACGGTCACGCAATATGAAAATTTCACGAAATTAAGGAACGTAATACCACCAGCGCCGCTGCCGATGCGAGTCTTATCTCGCGACACGTTTGATGACGATTTTTTTCGAATTTCAGTATTACGGAATTGCGCTTTGATTGTTTCGTTATGGCAGATACGTTTTTTCATCTCGTATCGCGAATGAATTTCATTAGGCGTTTTGCTATTTTTCTTTTAACTTATCGACTCTCCAATACGAAAATATATTTATTAAACTATAGAGAACTCTTTGGTACTTAAGCTTCACTACAGTCTGAAAAAAGTTAGGGAATTGATAATATTGTCGAGATAGTTAAAAGAACACTCGACTACAAAAGTAATCGATGATTTGAAAATTCTTTAATCATTTCGATGACTGTCTAACTTATTGGATAAAATTATACTCCTTGAATATTACTTCACCTCTATTTCACTCATTGACTAGTGTCAGTGGGTCAAAATCACCATTGGCTCCGGTAATACATTCATGAATACCTTAATTTCGCCGTATGAAAAATGCCATAATGACAATAAACGTAATAGAAACGGCCAAATCAATAAAGCTTCGTGTAGTATTGATGAACCGTCCTGACAAGTTGTCTTTTAACACGCATATTATCCTCCCCCGGAGTCTAAATAAAGCACATTGCGGCACAGCAAAACCTATCTAGATGTGCCAAGGCCCTTGGACCGATGTGTTAACAAAGCCACGGCGGCTCGTTAAAATGGCTGGTAAAAACGATCGCTCGAGAAAAGTCGTCGAAGGCGGTGGCGGGAGGGGGGTTAAAATTTTCCAACGCAGGAGCGCGTTAGAAAGCATTCGGTCGGTCATGAGTAGCGTCATCCCGAGTGATGGGCGGCACGTACGCGGAGCCGTGGGCCGATTCACACGCGCGGACCACGAAGAGATCCACTCGAATGTATGGGATCGACGGGACGATCGCGAGCCCATTGCGGCTACGAAGCCGTAATTACCCGTAGATGCCATTCGATTTTGAAAAGGATGCGTTGCCTGCTCGTTTCTCAACGGGCGCTCGATAAAGATTTGAAGAAACTGTTGGCGGTGTAAAAATTGTGCGCGTCGCTCGATGCTTATAAGTGACAAGACCGACTCTGCGTGAATTGGCACTGGCGTTAATTAGAGTAAGAGCAAGAGCTAGCAATGCGAGATGGTCAGAGCGCTGGATGTAAGAAAGCATTTTTACGTAGTGCTAAGCATCAAAATGTGTGCTTACTGGACTGTATTTACACAAGAAGAAGAAAAAGAAGAGGAGGAGGAGAAAAGAGGAAGAGGAGGAGAAAAAGAAGAATGAAGAATGTAATTGTCGAGGGGTGGAGAAAAGGCGAAAAATATGTCATTAGTAAACAATTTGGTGCTATTATTTGTTTTCTCGATAATAACGGTCATTTTATTTTATTATCGCAACAATTTTCAAAATTTAAGGCACCGATACGTTGCGAGATTTTTATTCAATTAACGGTAGATCACAATTACCATCTCCATCACAATTGAAATTTCGTATTCCTAATATCCCAACACAGACGTCTAATAACTAAGCACGCACTTTCTAAACTTAGAAATTCGAAATCGACGATAAAATTAAATAAGCGTTCGACAAATTACCTTCCTTCACACGTGTCACGTCACACACAGTCTTAAATAATGCACAAAGGCCCGTTATGATAATTTGATATTACGAGTACAGAAATGTTGCGCTCCTCGGGACTACTCCGCACGGCTACGATTAGAAACTTTTTACACCACTGTACCACTAGCCAATCGGTCCTTTCTTTTAATTGCGGTATCGCGGACAATGTAATTATCGAAAGAGAAAAAAGGAAGAAAAAAAATAAATGACGAAGGATGAGTCTCACATATTTAAATACAATACATCATAATTTTATAAAAACATCAAAATAAATCAATGGCTACATTTTTACAGCCACTTGCGTCTGTGAGCAAATGATTTAGCCGCATCGCATACTTTCCGTATTCATTCGTAATACCATAATGCGCTCGCAATAAAGAATATTTATGCTCGGTCCTCAAACAATGCTCCAGCATCAATCATCGGTCGTTAATAATTTCGTCAAAGCCGCTAGCGCGCGAGGCGAATCCTTAATAAGCGCGAGCGGCTTCTCTACACTTTGTCAAGCCGCTCGCGACCAATTGAATAAACACTCGCGCATAATTGACACATTAGCATCCCGCGAGGACTATAAAAGCGCGCCAGAGTCGTAAAGAGCCGCGTGAGCGCTCATTTAAATAATCACTTAAATGAAAAAGGATTGATTAAACAAAGGGTCGATTGTTCCGCACTCGCCTCGTACTCTCCACCTGCAACGGGATGCACGGCATCAAGTTCCTCCCCCACTGGAATTTGCCGCTGCACGTATCGGGGATAGATTTATTTAACGACCATTGACTATTATTTTCCGATCCTTTTTCCATGCGGTGAAGCTCTTATGCAAATATCGTCAATACTCGCATTATTCCCCTACTTTTCTTCTCTTTCTTAATACTTTTTTCTACTTTTTGTCTTCTTTACACCGAATCTAATTACCGTTAAGTATTATTTGACTTTCGACGCTCCGAGTAATTGTATAAAGTATCTTATTTAGTAATACTTACTACATATGTTAAAAACGGTACACGAGTGACTACAGTCTTTATGCAAGCTCCGTTATCTTGCACTTTGACTAAGATACGGACTTTAACGCGCTTAGTTCCAAACACTTGCAAATAATACAAAACAATAATAATATGAGCATTTGTGTTTCAATAAAGACGTTCTCTTATCATTTACTTCTAATAGTGACTAAATATATAATTCCCATGCTCGTGATAATGCTGCTCTACGCAAATGCAAATCAAATACCATGTTCGTATTACATTATAAGCGCAGTATAATTTTCTTGTTCTCAATTCTCTTGCAAAATGTTGGATCCTTTTTTTACATACATACAAAATAAAAAACAAACAAAAAAATTGCACATTCATGTAAATCAAGTAAATCGAATAAGAATAAAATCTCACAGCATACGAGTGAAGCTCAGTATAAGTGTTCGCTTGTTGCGCCCACGAGTGGAACAGAAACGATTGCGAATTGACCTCATAAAATTGCGGCCCATTACGACCAACACGTATTTCCGGCATCAACTTTCACGTATCCTTGTATATCCTGTCAAATGGACTCCTTATTGGAATTCTATAAGTAATACTCCCACGGGGGAGAGATAAAATGTAATCAACAAAAATTCCGATATAAGAGATAAGAGAATAAGATGAAGAGGGCACGCGGGAAGAGAAAGACCATATTAAAGAATAAAGATGAATAAGCATAGTCGCAGATTTCATGTCATTGAGCCATTGGGTCAACGATGCTTGGGTCATGAGTCTCGATGATAATATAATTATGGATATTAGTGAGAGGTTGAAAGTGAGTGGTTTATGAATTTATAGAACTTAACACTGCCAGAAGTTCGACGGGACGTATGTTAAAACTTTTACTTTGATTGCTTGGCACTTGTAATTTGCGATATATTTGCCGAATAACAGTCGCCAACTTGTGAAATTTACTTTAGCAAGAGAGAAAAAGTGACGATCTGTGTCACACGCTGAAATAAGAATGATTAAAAAAAAATTATTGTAAGTCAGAGTGAAAATTTAGTCCTGGACATATCGTACGTGAATGTAAAAGAATGAAATGTCTAGCCTGGGATACTTGTTCCAACTTACGCACTGTATACCTATGATTTATCGATTTCTATTTGCTTGGCACGGCAATTAATAATTGGTATTTTCTTTCGTCTGCACACCGACAATTTTATTCAAGGATCAAGATGTACTATTTCTTTTCTTTTACGAGTAAATCTCGACCAATACATTTTTTCCTTAGTATTAAATGTAAATAGTAAAATTTTTTTCTTAATCCTTGATTAACGTCAAGTATACATTGATCATGTAATTTTGTTATGCATATTTAAGATAAAGAGCAAATTGTTCATAATTCATTAAAAATATTTATGAAGTAAAAAATTCATACTTACATTTATCCAGAATATATGTATTATAATTAGAAATATTTGTAATTGTTGTACATCTGAGAAATATAGTCAATCGTATTATTTACGAAGCAAAAATCGTATTATTAAATACGATTATTAAATACACTTATTTAAAACTAACCGATGCTGTTAAAACCGGTGTTGTTAACTCATTGTGACTTATTACATTGAGAAGTTACGATTTTATTAATTCATCTTAGAAATAAAGTTTAATAAGCGTAATCAAGCTTTATCGTACATAATTCTAAATACTTTGTATTATAAATCCTTAAATTTGTATTTAATGCTTCTGTACTTTGTTCTCTTATTTTCTTCGTAAAATGCCTAAGATATAATGTTATCAAAAACTTCTCTAATAATAATGATGTAAGGATATGACATAATTAGAGGCATAATCAAAGTTTCAAAGTGAAAATTATAATTATCTTGGAAATTAATTGTTAAACATTATGAAACAACTATTTACGCTTAATGAGATAAATAATTTCTCACAATCTCACGTAGGAACAATTGCGGTTGTGACTGCTATTAAAATTAAAATCGTACATATTCAGTTTTATTATGTATAACTTAATTATATATTATAACTAAGTTTATTTTACTAACGTATGAATCTAAAGTTGTCAAACAGATATAATGTGAGTAAAAGTGCCACTTATAATGCAATTTTATAACGTCCATAACTAAGCTATAATGTTATAGCTTACTAATATAATATAAAAATTGGTGTGCGCAATATGTAAAACGAAAAATTCGAATAACGTTAAGTGAAGGATATTTCGATGCCGTGGACACGCTGAAAACTTCCTTATATTCAAGGGAAATTCAGCCGAGAAAGTATAATCGCGGTGCGTGCGATTCTCCTCTTCTTTTAGAGCTCTTTCGAAATCTCGCGTATGTAGCAGCAAATTGCAAAGGCTATAAGGAAAC
Organism: Ceratosolen solmsi marchali; assembly: GCF_000503995.2. Taxonomy (NCBI): domain Eukaryota; kingdom Metazoa; phylum Arthropoda; class Insecta; order Hymenoptera; family Agaonidae; genus Ceratosolen; species Ceratosolen solmsi. The sequence continues at coordinate 4,227,678 of NW_011948419.1, read as the reverse complement.
ACGAAATCTGCCGAGTCAGTCGGACTTACATCGACACACGTCGACGCAACATCTGCTTGGCTGGGACGAGCCTCGTGCACCAGGACATTATCTTGCTTTTTACGCTTTTATTGCCCCGTTAAGCACTCTATACTATTTTGTTTTAGGCTTCTTTAAGCTTCCTTAAGTTTTTTTCTCTCTTCAAGGATCTTACTAGCTCTATTTTTCTCTCGTATTTTAGAAAGAGATTATTTTATTGGCCCTTAATTATTTTAGCACAATATTTGATTATCGTTTAAAATGAATTATTTTAACACGATAGATATGTTCCACTAATAGTATTAAAAAAAAAAAACAAAAAATTTTTAGTGCTTCGTATTTATTATTTTTAAAAATTAAAATCTTACATTATCTTGCATTATATTCATATTTTATTGCATTATAAGTAATATTGATATATTACATATAATACATTTTTTCATGAATATTAACGATTAAAACAAAGTAACAAGATATTTTCACATATTATTATATGGAATTATAAAAGTATACTATCATTATTTAAATTATTATTAATTTAATTTTTTTCATAAACATTTTTTAAAAGTCTTTAAAGAGTACTAAGTTTAATTTTAAAGCAAATGAAATTGGTATTCTTAATTACCAGCTATAAGGTTTTTCATGCTTTCATTACAAAAATTTTTTTTTGTATTATAATGATACTTTACTCAAAAGCTGATGATTTTCCCGTTATTTTAGTTTTGTTTTTTGAAATTCTTTGAAATATTTTTCCAAAATGCATATTTGTTGGCATTACAGCATGTACAACTATAATTAAAACGACATTGATGTTCGAAGTGGATTTATTCAATCGACAGAAACGTGTGTAAATTTTATCTTTAAGTGACTAAGAATTGATATATATATATATATATATATATATATATATATATATATATATATATATATATATATATATATATATATATATATATATATATATATATATATATATATATATATATATATATATATATATATATATATATATATATATATATAACAGAAATTAGGAACTAATAAGGAACTGAAAGTAGAATTTATTATACCAAAAGCTTTAAAAATTAAATTATTTACAAAAGGCAAACAATTTATACATACTTTATTATAAGCGTTTGTTTATTAGTAATATATGTTATTATTATTTCTAAAATATATATATATTTTTTTTTTGTTAATGAAACATATGGGTTTGTATATTATTAAAAATATATTCAAATGATGTTCAGTATTGAAGTTCAAATACATTTTTAAAAATAAATCTATATTAACTTACAATATTTATGAAATCATCATATATACTTGAATAAAATGGGTTATTAAGGTACATAAATAATTACAATAACTATTCTTTTACAAATTATTCATTTTATTAATTATATAATTTCATGACATATAGTATTAAAGACTTTTTATTTTAAATTATTTATTTTTTTATTCTTACTCTTTACATCTTACACTTATAAAGCTTAAACATTAAAAACAAATTAATTTACGAAAGCTTTTCAGTGTAGTTTTTCATTCCTTATAAAATACACTTTGCATTCCACAGGAAAGTCTCATAGACCTCCTCTTAAAGCAAGTACCAAATGCAAAACCGAACCACCTTGAACTTTGTAATCTTGGGCAGTCTTTTCATCGTTCCTAAAAAAGAAATTAAATTAATTTTTTTTGTAATATTATTATTAAAAAGACACAGCCATAATAATTATTAAATCTATACATTTGTTTTCCTGAAAATATCAGTCTTTGTTGTTGTGGTGGAATGCCTTCTTTTTCCTCGACTCGTTCTTTGATTCTTTCGACTTTGTCAGTAGGCTCAATATCTATTTCAATCTAAATTAAAGATATTTTCAATAATAAAATTATTCTATGTAAATGAGCAGTGTCATTAAACATAAATAAAGGAACTTATTCTATGAAATTTCTATACAATGAGTAGTGAAAGTATAGTAAGTAATACTGAAAATGGTGATCATGAAAATTTATTAAATTATATTTAATAATCGTGCATAGTATCATAACATCGACGAAGAATAATTAACAAGAGCTACATAATAGTTTATAGGGATTATTCGCTATATATGGCTGTGTATATATATATATATATATATATACTTGAATAAAAATATATTTTAATTGATGATGCAATTAAATTTAAGTATATTAAAAAATCAAATTGTTTTTCTACTTCTAAAAATTTTCATTACATTTATTTAATAATTAGAACAATATTTGATGAAATATATAAGAGATATAACATTTTATATTGATATAAATTTATATTTTATACACTTATAAGTTTATACTATATAAAGTTATTTGTTATTGGTAATAAATTTAAAAAAATGAAGTAGAATTAAAATTTAATAATGACACTTAAATAAGTATTTGCATTTACCTGCTTTCTCAAGCAATCATTACAGTATTAGAAAAGATTTTATCTTGAAAATTTTCTATTAGAATTAAAAATTGTTAAAAATGTTTATAAAACTTAGATTAATAATAATACAAATAACTTCATTTTTTGAACATCTATATTTGGTATTAAATATGTGGATAACAAATATTGAAACAGATTCGATAGAAAATAAAAATAAATCAACTGCAACAAGACATTTATGGGGTCTTTTAAATTCTGCTAATATATTTTATTCAAGGGATATAATTAACTCATAGTATTACACAGCATTTAAATTCACTAATAACAAAAGTAAATACTCATTTATATAGTCATTGCTACATTATGCATTGCATATTATGTTGATTGAGGTTAGGGTTATTTCTGATATCAAACATAAATCATTAGCATTTCCACAAAACATTTGTTATGTAAAAATCTAATCTACTAAAAACTCTAATACAATAAGTCAATAGCCGGCTTGTTGTATTTTACTAGGTTAGAATAATTTGAATACTCACTTCTTTTCCCGTCAAGGTCTGAAAAGTAAAGAATCGACAGATCAGTGACGCATTATTCACGTTAGATTTTCACAATAACACAAGAATAAACGCTTTACCTTCACTTTAATCAACATTTTTGTAGCTAATGATCTATCTGTCGAAATTACAAAAATTAATTTTCACAACGATCACGATACTCAGTATAGGCGGGTAACCGGAAATTTGTCTCGTAGTTCGTTGTGTTCCGCAATTTCTTGTTTCCAAAGCTCTGCATATATTTCGCCAAATCTCACTGCGCATGCGCATACAAACAAACTTGAATAAATGCCATTTTATAAAATTTCATTCATTCTCATCATGCTTGTACGTTAGGAGTATTTTTAAAAACCAAATCTTACAACTTTTATTATACTCTGCATGTGTGCGAGTAAATACACTATATAAACTATCTAGCATTTTTTTGTTGAATTAGAATTCTCCGTACATTCTTATAATTATTTCATTATCTTATTTCGTTATTTCATTAAAACAATGATTTTTTACATTTTACTTATATTTTGTATATATATTTGTGCATATATTTCAAATATAAAAATATGCATATATAAATCTTTAAAATTCAATAACTTTCTTTTCATTTTCATGTTTAATGAAATATTATATAAGCAAATTTGTAAAATTTTCGTATATATATATATATATATATATATATATATATATATATATGTGTGTACAAAAATTTAAAAATAAATATTTCAAAATCAATATATAAATAAAATGCACATTGTAAAAATATATTTTACTATGATCAATTATATACAATTTTAATATAAATTCATTAATGTAATTAATTATATTTCATCTTATTTAAATATATTTACAAAATTAAGCTTTTCACCATAGAATAGACATGATAATTTGGATAATTTTTCATATATTGAAAAGTGAATGAATATAAAAATTCTTTTGGCAGATTTTGCTTTGATTATATAAGCAATGATTGTTTTATACATTTTCCGAGCTTACAAGCAAACTAAGGAAAGATCCTTGGAGGAAACTGAACGATACCTAACACAGATGCTGGCCGTCAATCAACACAAGGAACGTCGGACTCTGTCATTAGCCTCTATCGCCTAATTAAAGTCGCTCTACGATCAATGCTGATGAGATACTATCAGTAATCAGTAACAATTATCTGATAGAGCTTCGTAGACTGTACCAGCACCTATAAACATATACAAGCGCGCAAGTGCACTTGATCTTGATAGACGACGATGCGTGTGAATTTCGATTACCATCCACGTCCCGTTCCATCTTTGCAGTATTGTCGATGAATAGTTTCTCCCGACGTTGCAACTTAATTTTCAAATCTTTTATATTTGTGTAATTGAAAGTAAAAATACTAATATTCAATATTGCAATATCATAATTGATTGATACTCTAAATAGAACTTATATTTATGAAAATTATATAAACTTTGGTCACTATTATTATATTAACTTACATTATGGCTCTTTATAATTAATAATATTAATAAACAATATTAAAATTGATTATATTTTTGAGACTAAATTAATTCATGAATTTAAAAACTACATAAATTCAAAATATCGAAATTAATTAAGTTAAGAACTTTTGCAAAATAATGTCTTTCATGTGTGAAAATATCTGCAATATACATTTAAATATTGAAAAGTTGTTCGGATTGTGCAAATAAAATGTATTTATTATCAAATAACGAAGAAAAACTTAGTGCTCTACTGTTTATGCTTAATGCAATATCAATTCATGCCTTTAATACATAAACATATAATCACGAATTATAACAAATTCACTCATGTTAAATCGAGCACTTAAATAAAGCAGACAAGAAGATAAGTAGAGAGTACGTAACGTCGCCAATATAAACTAAAAGAAACGTCGTCTAGTACCGAGAAGAAGTATGTACACTCATTCGGGGATAGCGCCAAAGTCATCAGGCGTCCTACTTGGGAAAGCTCATTGGCAGCATCGGTACATGTGCGGAAAAGGCTCGCCGAAGACTAAAACCGAAAGCGGAAAAAATGTCCCTTGCAAGAATCTGTATCGTTCGTGTGCACGAGATCGACATAGAGATCAAAGTTGGACGTGCCGTGATTTATAGAGAGGCGAGGGCGATCGGCGCGCAAGTGGCGGATCTACGCGGTGGGTCGATCGTTAGCCGGTCATCGGGGTCAACGGGTCATTGCCACGCGATCGCTCGGAGATTTCAATGATAGAGAGTGTGGAGCGATCGAGTGGCAAGGGGCTCAATTAAAAGCATTGGGACGAAGAGGTCGAGTACAGCGGAAGCCGTCCGATCGACGGCCGGAAGGAGAAGGACTGCCGCACTCTGCCGCTCTTTCACCAGGAAACGTCCGTCACGGCTTTTGTTTTCGACACGAGACTCCCGCTCGATGAATGTATAACAATGGACGCAAGCTACTCCACCCTTCTCTTGGGCTCGACAGGGCTGAATCGACGATTTTTCTTCAAATACCTGTAATCATCCACACTGTAAATACATTTAAGAAATGTAAGCAATTATGACATTGTAACTCGATTTTAATCAAAGAGCCTGGCTAATGTAATAAGCTACGCGCAAAATGCATGTGGATTTTTGCAAAAATTTCACTGACCTTTCTGAAGTACCGAATACAAAATCAATTTGATGACAAATTCATTGGTATAATACAGTTGATTTCAACAACAATTATTACATAACTAATTAATTTAGTCGTTGTTTTGTATAATCAAATGTTTAGTTATGATTATTCTATTGGCTTGTAATTGAAGAGACACTTTTTTAAAATAGAGAAAAATTAAAAAAAAAAATCAAAATTATCAGACATTTCAATTTAATAAATACTAACGAATAGTTATAATGAGCTGACATTAATCCAAAATCAATTTGAAGTATGTTTTTTAAAATACATGGAATTTTAATCGTGTGAAAAACGGATCGAAATTGTGAAAAAATATAAAATACGTGAGTAAGGGTGGAGAAAGAATGAGATTAAAGAGATAAAGAAAACTAAAAAAAGATACTAAGTTCATTCTCAGGGAAGAGAGGAAGGGGAGGGGGGAGGAGGAAGGAACGTCGGACTCGGGACGATGCGCCTCTTGTTCGGAGTAATGAACAGTTCTGTAACGCTCTAATTGTACAGTTCGCAGCACTTGCGAGTAGGAGACGCAGTAAGGAAAGGGAGAAAGAGAGAAAGAAAATGAAAAAGGAACGCGAAAAACATGAGGTTCCGGGATTTGCCTCTTGTTCGAAGTATTCGACTTCCGTCAATTTTCCAGTATACGTGTTTCTATTCTTTAGCACGTGATTCTCTCATCTAAGCTTACTTCTGTTATATGTAGATTTTATAGAATAGATATGTAATTTAGTGGTCGACTTTTAAAATATTCTAATCATACGTACATACAATATTAGAATGCAAAATCTGTATTTAGATTATCGTGGATTATCGGTTATCGTGTGTCATCAAATGAAAAATCAAGGTACACTGAATGCCAAGGAACCTGTAAAAGTTATTACGTTACTCGCGTTGTCAAATAATGTTTATTCTCATATTCTCAACTCTTGGTCAAGTAAATCACCAACGAGAAGCTTAACTTAAGAAGCGTAAGGCGCAAGCACGCAAATAAAATTAAATTAGCCGCAGCTTCGCTCATTAACAAGCGAGCTGCCAAAAGGTATTTTGACACTTTGATGTTAATACTTTGGAACCCATGACAGCCAAAAGGAGATAACTGCGAATATAACGCGATTCCGGCAAAACCAATCACCTGGACGTCGGCCATTGTCTACGGATTTACAGAGCAATTGAGATTAATGAGCCTATGCTTGAGTACTTAAATGCTTAAAAACGAGGATCAAGGTATTAGTAGATAAGTATAAAGTGATAATATCAAGTTTACCGAGTAAGAAAAAAGCATATTGTTCATCAAATTGAATGTAATAAGTGTTATTGAAAAAAATTGAAGTATGAACTTATAGTATAATGGATTTTAAATTATTTATAATTGTAAATATTATCATACGAAATTTTCACGTCAATTAATTGTATAATGAAATTCTCTGATGTCAGTCTCTGTTATTAAATACATAATTTATAGGCATTTCTCATTTCGAAATGTGTTTTTATTGCTTAATCGGATGTTAATGAAAAACATTAGCACTTAATTTCTAAATTAAACGATGTCTCAATGATAAATATTTTTTTGAAAGAGCATTTTTGTATTTAGTGTCAATGACTTTGTCTTATCAAACTGAATGTGCCAACACTTTATACAAAATAATCTCCCTCTTACAAAAAAAAAAATACAATCACAAATAACTTTTACAGGTTCCTTGGCATTCAGTGTACCTTGATTTTTCATTTAATTAGATAAATAAAATAAAAGAATATAATAAAACAGGAAAAATAACTAATTAATAGAAGCTATGTGTATATTAATATATCGTGAAAATTATAATTAATTTCAAAAGTAAAAGGGAAAAAAATATAAAGGATAAAATCATTAATTTCATAAATTCACAATTAGATTAACGAATAATTTTTAAATGTCTATAAATAAATTAAAATTTTTATTTACAAAAGTTGTATCATCAATGTACCTGGTAGAGAATTTTGATTATATACGTGCTACGTACATGCTATTTATAATAACATTCATTAATCTACTTAATCCACAATGAAAGTATCATTACATAAATAAAATGTACTATTCATTATTTACTTTTAATGGTAAACTAATGATTTGCAAAAAATTAGTGAATATTTTATTTTAGGATATTATTATATATAATACTATTTCATTAAAATTGGATTTTTATTTGAATAATTTTTTATTTTCTTTAAAAGAATCTATTACATTTTCATGCAAAAACAATCACAATAAGACGACAAAGTTGCATTATTTTACATTTATTAAGCTATATTACTTAAAAAAATTCCTTTTTTCTCTATTATTTTAACTCAGTAATATAAATTAAAATTAGTTTGATTAATTTAAAAATTGATAAAGGGTACATTTATTCTAATTGTACCCTTGATCATGAATATTCGAAATAATATATTAATAAATGAATGAATAAATAAATAAATAAATTTATATAAATATATATTTGTATGCATCATTAGTATATAACAAATTTATATTGTAACGGATAAGCCAAACATAAACAATTCAACATTATATATCTACATATATATTATTTTAATTTTTTAATCAATTATAATATTTATATTCGCTTCATAACTAAGTTATAATATTGAATAAACTTAAAAAACTTACATTTTTAATTATGTTATAATTAATTAATTTATTAAAATATTCATTAAGTATTCATAATAACAATTTCACGTGCTATTCGTATATTGATTAGATTGATAAAGATATATAATAATCATTGAAATAATTGAGCTCATTTAAATGCACATATAAACTAATGGCTCAATTAATAAACTACAAATTAATATTAATTAATATTTATATAATTTTTTCGACATAATCCGTATAAGAAAATTTACACCATGGAATTCGGAATTTAATTTGCATAAAAATGGGACACACACAATCTCAATAAAAACTATTTGTATTACATTAATAAAAAGATTATTTTGCGTTATAATTTATATTTATTTTATAATATCATGTAAATAGATATGTCGATTAAGTTGCTCAAAAGACTATCATAGTTATTTTTCAGAATTTCAAAAGTTATTGATATTTATTTAAGATTGCTTATATTGCAAAATAAATATAATCAATTGAAATATTTTGCGGGAAAAATTGAAATTTCTTAATTTTCATTAAATAAACACCTTTTATCGACACATAAACACAATCGAATGTCAATAATTCCTTCATAGAGGTCTTGATTTTAAGGTAGACAAGCATTTTCATCCAAACGGCAATTTATGGGAAATGAAAAAAGCATCAATGATAGAAAAATGAAATAACGGTAATAATACACCAAAGTGGGATAGAGTCTGGTATTGAAGATAGGAGCATCCTAGGAACGGCCTCCCCTCGCCTAATTGTCGAGAATTCGAGTGCTGCAGTGCGCGAGTAATGCGCGCAAAGTTCCGCGAGCAGAGGCCGCCGCCGGCGCTGATTAGGAACTCGTGCACTCGGCAGCGCCAACATAATCGCTACTACCGTCCTTTCTTCTCCACAGTCCGGGAGCTCAATTGCAAGATGAAGATATGGGGGAAGTCGAGAGAGAAAGAGAGAGAGAGAGAGAGAGAGAGAGAGAGACGACGACGACGACTATTTCGTTGTTGGAATGTCGGCCGAGTTTGTGCATTGCCAGACACTTTGACGAGTAATTCTTGAAAACCTGATAATGAGCGCGAAACAGAAATTTTATTTGAAGGCCTTTTTCTTGAGCTTTTACACACTTTTCTCAAAGGAGGGAAAATCATTAGCATTGGGTGCAATTATGTTCGTTACACGTACGCACGAAATTTTTTACCATTATAATAATGTAGATAATATTTTAAACTCAATCCGTGTAGGGTAAAAATATGTGTGAAAATATAAACATAGTTTTATCAAGTTTAATCATTTATTCTGATTGACATTCCATTTTGATATCATACTCAAGTTTTAGTTAATTATCCTGTATTTATATTTTCAATATTTATGAGATCATTACGCTCATTAATATTTTTTTACATATTGATCATCAATGTTTAATGGAATAACTAATATTTTGCATTAATAATAGCATCATGTTGCTAATGATAACTAACATTATATTATTATCAAAAGCAATTATATTAGTAATTTTAATCTTCATTAATCAACTCTTACTTTATGAAACTATATATATTATACATTTTTAATGTTGCAATTAATATATGAGCACTTAAAATTATTCTGAATAATAATTGATAAGGTTTATTAATGAAGTTCTACGTTATTCAATAATATAAATTTTGAAATTTATAATTGTACATTATTGCTTAAAGTCCTTTACTCATGGCTATACTTATTGGTATCATATAGTTATTACCGAGATCAGACATCTGTTGATAAAGAGAATTTAATTTAAAAATTTCCGTTTATTTAATTTACGAATTTCCATTCAGGTCAAGTCTACCCGCAAAGGTAGAAGGACTCGTTGTCATGGGGGAAAAATCAGTATATCCTTATTGCTTGATGTCAGGCATCAGTAATATACCTGCTGAATAAGTAGGGACCTGGTACTTCACTTTCTCCGTTACTCTTTTCAGTAGCATATGCTCTGGTTTGTCACCTACATGCATTCTATTTCATGATATTTTCGAAACAGAAAATATCAATCTATAACGATTATAATAAATTTATGACATTGTCATATAACTTTAAGAAAAGCTCACGTTTCTTTTTTGTTATTGTAATTTTATCTTTAAGTAATAGTGTATTTTTCATTTAACAAAATCTTTGCATCTGTTAGAGATGTATTGATTTAGGTAAAAGATATGTCTATTGATAATAAATAAAGTTCATTTCAGATTTTGTATTTCTTATGTTAACATGAAATCGGATAAAAGTTAACATAATCTGTCATTGATTCATAGCAACGTAGTCTGCATAATTTAAATGATATTATATTTTGCAATAAATTTATATAGCTTTCTATAATTTATCTTAATAACATTAGTATAACTATTTTATATTTCATTGCAAAATTATAACAAGTCAGTATTGCAAAGAAAATTAGACACGATAAATCAAAGTGATAGACAGAATTGTCATTAGCTATTGTTTAGCTGATTTAAGTCAGGCACTGGAACTGAAATTATTTATGATAATGTCTACGATGATAAAATAAATAAAGTATAATAAATACTTTATATCTTCTTAACAATAATATATTTCTTCTTTATTACCGAACAACTAGATATTACATTATTCTGTTAATATTGATAATTTATATGCTAATGTAATTGTTAGTATTTTTATTTTTAATATACTACTCACTTCCATTTATTTATTTGTGAATTATGATATATTTATTTATTTCAGGATTTATTGTGTATTTATTTCAAGGAATTTTAAAAGCTAAAGAAATACATTCCCATTCAATTTCTGTAATGTTGTGTTATTATTCCGCAGACTTCTGCCGATTACTTTAATAAATATTTCTGTAAACTTTATTCGATAATACGTACGTTAATAAAATTTCTTTTAATCATGAAATTGGTAACATAAAAGTAAAGTGGCCTATACACGTCTGATATTTTAAATAGAAACTTATTTGACTTAGGTAATTTATATATTGTCTCCCCGTTTTTGATGAAATGAAAAATCTAAAACCATAATTTCCTTGCGTTGCTTAGACCCGACAAATCTGCGAGAACGCGAATTTTTAATAAAACTCTGTCGTAATGAACCCAATATCAGTGACAATATATTTTTATCGGATGGAAAAGGAAAATATTTCAGTTGATGTGTTGGAAAGAGACGAGTAGTTTACTTGCGCTCTGATATTGATCTAAATCGCTTGCTTACGCGCATGTGACCGCTTTTGAATGGTTACGTGGAATCGCTGCCGATGAATCGTCGCGACATAGAAGTATTTGCGTTTCGATCAAGGCTTCTTTTATAATTATTTTTTGCCCGTGTACCTCTTATTGCTTCGAGGAAAGCCACTATTTATAATTGTTGTTTACTAGATGATTTATTTAAAAAATGTCGAGAGTGGATTTTATTGTATTTCTAATTTCTAATGTATTATACAGTGATCGGTTAAAATTAAAATCGTAAAAGCTTAACATATATTTATTTCCAATATAATGGACTAGTTATTAGGAAATTGCTTGAATTGAAATAATAGGAAATTGTAATTAATATGGCGTAAAGAAAATGACGAGAAGGGAATTATAATCTTTGATTTTTAAATATAAGAGTTTCGAGAGTTAGGCTATTATGCTTTTAATTTACAAGATAAGCTAAGTAATGTGTGAATTAATGAGTTTATTTATACATTTTCTAATTGTTATTGTCAGCTTATGTACACGGGTATACTTAAGCTATCGTTATAAAATTGAATACGAGACGACTCTTAATATTATGATAGGTTAATGATTGCATTTTATAATCTAGTTTAATACATCTTATTGAAAAATTCAAAGACCATAGGCAATAGGAAGAAAATTTCATTAAATAAATTTAAATAATGTATGGTTTATAAAATTATTCGTTAATAATCATAAAATTTTAAAATGTATAATCGAGATATCATAATAATTATTAATCCTTTAAACAGTTTCAAGAAATTGCATTGAGAAATATATCCTATTATTTCAAAATATTTACGCCGAAGTAATTTATCCATTATCTTATTACACGTGTTTCTGTCGCACACGCTAGGAGCGTAGAACTATATTTGCAGATAAAGCCTCACATCTAACATAAAATAAGTAGTATCCTGATTGTTTTGAGCAAAAAAAAAAAGAAAAAGAAAAATATCAAGAGTATATTAATTTTTCACAGAAATATATATATATATATATATAGACAGATAGATAGATAACAGTTATGCATAAATATTATTTATTTATATTTCATTATCTTATATATTTATCTTATATATTTATATTTATTTTAGTATTCTATTTATTTGAAGTAAACACTTTTAGTGATATAAGTTTTAGTTTGAGAGGAAGTAACAGTAATATAACTTGTGTCATATTTAGAGGCGGTAGTTTAAGTTCAATATTGCATAATAATTAAATATTGCATACACGAGATATTGTCATATTAATAATATAATGAAATTGAAAAAATGAAGAAAAAAAAATACTCATCGTTGATAATTGGAAATATCAGAAAACTTAACTATATTATACAATCTCAAGATTTAGTTATATGGAAGGGAATTTGAAACATCTATAAAGATTCTTAATGCCAAATCTTGACGAATATTTTTTACAGATGGTAAATGATTAAAGTCATCGTTAACTTTTCTCATCGAAGGGTAAATTATTCTTAAAAATCTCGGCAAGTACGCAAGGGTTATTTCTATTCCACTGGTAGAAAGCTAATAGTGAAGTCCTCGGCCTCCTAGTACCGTAAATAAATATCCAATGGTTTTCGACGTGAAGCGTTAGAGTAAGCGATAGTCTGTGACGTTGGCGTCATACTTAGAGCACTTTACATCCGACGTGTACGTGTGTGCGAATGAACGATCGCAGGTTCTCAGGCACCGAAAGCAGCTGAGAAGTGCGCTAGCGTGGCACTTCATCCCTGCAAGTACGGATACTTCTTCTCACTTTCTCTACGACTCTTTCAGCTGCCTCTCGACTGCTTGCCGCGATCATCCTCCTTCCCTGGACATGGCCGTAGCGTTACGTCAAGACCAAGCGAAAGCTCGTGTTCCTTACCTCGTCCTTATCCACCGGAGACGCGACAATTTACCTCTCGCGATATAACGAGCATCGCCTCTTGCTCCCTCGCATGTCATCCTTACATATTGTCCAGGCTCACGTAGTGCCTATTCGGGAAGTCGGACGTTCGGCTCTCTTCTTTTTTTCCTCGCTCCTCCGGCTCGTTCCAAAGCTTATATTTATGAGGTGGGACGGGCTGGCCGCGAGAATGCGGTCTAGGTTTTTTGAAATTGACGAAGGATTGCCGAACAAATTTATGAAATGCGAGGCTGAAATTAATGGCCAGGGGAAAAAATTTTTAACCTATCTCCAAGTCTTAAGTGCATTGTGAAAAACGAGCGCGTTGCAGCCTCTTATAATTCACGTAAGAGCATATTAATGTTAATGTTAACGCCTTCACCGACAGCCGCCTGGCTATCTAAGCATTCGTATTGTTTCGTACGCCTTGGCAAATAATACCTTGACATTAAATTACATATAGAAAGTCCAAGATGAGAATTATAGTGGATGTAATTAAAGAAGTCGAAATTTGTAAAATGAAGGAAAGACGCGAATGACTGTCGCTCGACGAAAGTGCCGATGCAAATGTAACGCTTTCTATCTACCGTAGAGTCGCCTCTCTTATACGCACAGTCGTCGTCGGCATAAAACTATTCTATAAATAGTAATTTATAAAAACGCATAATACGTATTCATATTATTACTTTCCGCGAAATTACTGTAATTATGGCTAAATAGAGGTACAGGTCTTGCAATTTGAAATTCGAATAATTGCAAGAGGAGCATAAAGTAGAGAGACAGTCTGTCAATTCGTAAATGGCTTTTTCCATTAATAAACGCGCGGCGCTTATTAAGATTTTTTAGCTACGTAATGAACGCGTTTACACGAGTAATGCGATTTAATGATAGAGTCCGTTAGTATATAACAAACTTTTGACGCGGACGGGAGGAAGAGCGCGTACATGGTATTCTCATAAGAGTCCTCGACGATGAGTAGGGACATGCTCGAGAGAGGTAAAGCGACACTTTTGAGAAGCGCTCGCTCGTCAATGCGCACTTGCCTCGTATGCCATTACGGTGGCGCTCGTTTGTCCATACGTTGCTTACGAGTCCCCTCTTGTATTCATCGATCGCAGCCTCTCTTCGTCGCCCTCGTTATAAAAGCCGCGCGTAATAAGCGAGAGGGAATTTCTTGGCACTCGCAAGTCACTAGTCGCGCCTACGGTTCCCTAGCCGCTCTGCCCAGCGCTTCTACCTTAGTCCTTTAGTCCTTAGTCCTCCTCGTTCTTGTTATTCGCCTCGCTCGATGCTTCTGGGCCTCAGTCTACCTGTTGCCGCCCGTGTAATGGCCCTTCCCCGGCTATGATTGCACGACACAGAACTCGCCGCTGTCCTTGTGCTCGAACAATAGCTCGAACAAGCATTGATGACTGCGCAGGGAGAGTAGAATCGTGGAATTGGGATGATTTTAAGGATTTTGTGGTAAACTGACTAGATTGGCTGGCGAGGAAAATTACACTCCTTAGATTGGCCGCTTTTTACATTCAAGCCCTCGCTCCGAAGAATGAAATAAACTTTCGTAAAAGCAGCGTTGCAGAAACTATATGCCAGAATAATGTAAAAATATACCGTAAAGTTTATTATATACTCGCATCAAAGTTCCATTTAACGTCTGATACTTACTTTTACTATGACTAATTATACACATTCATTATTATACTAGTATTAAAAGTTTTTCCGCGCATTTTTCATCTAAAATCATAAGACAAAATCTTTTTACCTACATTCTTCTATTCAATTGTAGTTTTAACTTTTAGAGGTGCAGCACATTTTTTTATCGCTTCAACAGTAATAAAAAATGTTTCTTTTAAAATGCGATTGCAATGTAATCCTCAAATTTATTACTTGCGATTATAAGCGATATAATAAGTTGATATATATGTATTGCAAGTCAAAAGCAAAATTGAAAAAACATAATGATGCGCATGAATGAGACGTGTTTGTATAAACAAAAAATTTGAAAAGTATAACGCTATTGGTGTATTTATCATTCATTCATTTTTAAATATATAAATATATAGTTTTATTTTATAATACTTGACAATGTCGTTGCGAAAGGTAAGCTAATTAATTATGCATAATCAATATTATTAATAAAATACATGAAGGTTGCATACGGTGTAATATTATTTTCAAATAACATCTTTTTCACCTATTTTAATCCATATATAATCAATTCGATAGAAATTTATAATTATATATATACTTAAGAAAAACTAGGTTTTAAAAAAAAATTTTTAAACTGCATAATTTTTTTTCAAGTCTAAATTACCGTAATAACCACTCCATAACTCACAATATCTTACATTTCATTGTTCTATAAATTTTTTTTTTTAAAAAAAAAAAAAAAAAAAAAAAAAAAAACATTATACAATGAATATTCATTAATAATCCATGACCATTGTGCTATCAGTTTATCTTTTTTCATTAATAATTAAATATATTTAAGAAGTATTTGAAACAAGTTTTATATACATATTAATATTTGATGTCATTTTATGATACTAAAATTCCATAGATTTCTGTTAATATATTGTAAATTCTATTATCTTTAATTTCATTCACTCATATATTAAATCTTGATTGTGTAATAGCCTTATAACGGGGAACATTTTTTAAGTAAATATTTCAATCGCAGTACTGTGAGGCAGTCAACGCTTAAAAAGGACAGGGACACACTGAAAGGACGATAAGTAGAACTAAAAAATTTAAATACGACCAAAAAATATTGAGCCAACTAAGAGAATAAAAATTAAATAAATGGATAACATTGATATGGGTACGTAAACGACAAAAATATTCAATACTTTTAGTATGTGCGGATATTCACACGCGTGAGAAAAAGAGGTAGCGAGCAATTTCATGGCACTATAGCTGTAAGAACGTAATTAGATTGAGCTACGTGTTAATGGAGTCGTTATAGTAGATATACACAAGCATTAAATCGTAGTCCTGTTCCTTCTACGATACATCAACGAAAAAAGAAGAATAAGACTGTGAGAATATCGTGTCCATTAGGTTTCCTATATTAAAAATACCATGGATTATATACGCGCGTTTGTGTACGTGCACGAGCACGTACTCATACAACACATCACATATTGGAAATTGTTAGCCTAAGTAATTTACTTACCTTCTTTGCTTTTACTAGTAATTATAATTAAATAATTAATAAACATAATATCTTGGTAATATTAACAAGTATTAATAATAATAGTAATGAAAAGTTTACCTGACATCGACGTATTATTGTTATTAAACTTTATTCAACGAAAAACTTCATTAGTTTTTTAATATTAAAATAAAAATTGAAATAAAAATCACGTTTACTTAGTTTATAAAATTGAAAAAACATATTACTAATGATTTCGCTAAGTTAAGATTTAATTTAAATATTTATACAAGATCAGTAGATTTTTCATCATCTTCTTTAATGCTAAAATAAGTGGAATGAGATATATGATTTACCGTAAAATATAGCTGAAGCTTAATATCTAATTCATGTGTTTAAGTCAAGATTGATATATTGAATTTATCATTAAATTATGACATGCCCAAATTAATCATGATTTAACAATGATAAACTTCAATTTTACCAAAAACGTCATGGAGATGCGAGTTTATTTACTTACGAGGCAAGCCCCGAAGATATTTTCAATCAAGTTCTAATGAGCATCCAATTCATCGATCAACTCTCGATCCGTATTTTCCAAGTGTTAAGGATAATTTCGCAATGAAGAGAGTAAAAACTTAAAATTTTCTCTTTTATCATACGATAAGATCTTACGGACATTTAGCCTCTATGTCGTTTTATATGCGAAGATGATGATGCCATCGAGGTGCGCCAAACAATAAAAATATGACCTCTATTATACCCTCTCTTCTCTATTTATCTTGCTCGTCGACATCACTTAATTATTGCTATTTTACGACAAGTTTTAGATGGGGTTTATTTTAGAAACTTTTTACAGAATCAAAATGTAAATAGAAAGGACTCGATATTACGGAACATTATTAAATAAATAGCAATTAAAATGTTTTGTAAGTGACTAATGATACATTTTTATATATATATATATATATTTTGTGTGAGTATAAAGATATATTTATATATATATATATATATATATATATATATATATATATATATATATATATATCACTTTATATATAGCTAGAACATTTTTAATTATAAGGCTCGTGATTCAATTTATCATTAGTATAATTATTATGCACGTTTAAAATTATTTAAATTATACTCTAGCGCATTAAACTTAAAAAAAAATACGAATAAATTTTTCTCATTTTTAAAGATATTTATCCCATGTGTAGACTGAGCATCTACTCTTAAGTATGGTAAATTAATGTATTTAAATATTTTATGCGTTAAGATTATGTTAAAATAACTTATATTTCATAATATACAGTAATATTAAAATAAATACACATATGCATATGCACACGCACACAAGAATACAAAAAATATTTTGAAAACTTAATTATCAGTATAAATATATATATATAACCAATTTTATTTACTATTTTTTACTATATTTTTCGAAGACTGATACTTAATAATTATATAAGAAACATTTTTTTATTAAATTAATAATAATATAGAAGATTTTATGCATAATTTATTTATATGAAACAGTAAAATTTCAGAAATTTTCACAATATGAAGTATTAAGTATAATAATTAGAATATTTTACGATTAAACATTACCAAAATCTACATAATTATTCCAACTACATTTTATTGCAAAATATCAAATATTATATTTAGAGAATAAAATCCTATAAATTATAGCTTATAAACTTAATAAATTTAAGTTAAATGTCTCAATCAATCTTATATTTAAAAATTACTAATCTTAGCCAGATTTTACAAAATACAGAAATCAATCTATTAATTCACTTTATCGACTTGCACGAGAAATCCATGAATTTAATAAATTCCCTAATATGGAGTTACGAATTATGTGTGCGCTTTTTTCTTTATCTATTTCCCTTTACACTTCTCAAAGAATACATAAAAAGAAGTTGAAAATCGCATCCACTGAATTTCTAACAAGAAAGGTATTGTGAGCAAGAAGAAATGAGAGAGAGAGAGAGAGAGAGAGAGAGAGAGAGAGGGAGAAAGAATGAGAGAGATTTATCGTTGATGTGATCCGAAGTCACGCATAACTTGCGGAAGGACACCGGTCATATCCGTGGCTAAACTTCGTCATCCCCAACGCACATTATTATATCTTCATAAAAACGGCTGAGAGTCGGTGAGAAAAAATTTAATTTACCGATGAGGATTTTCACATTTACCCCTTTTTCATTCATTATATATTTTTTATGAGCGACATGATAGATTATCAGAATTGGCTGTGTCTTAATGTTGGAATTTCACTTGATCCTATATAGAAAGGATTAACCTTTTCGTTACTAATACACGTAACAAATGACCTTGCATGAATGAAAATTCATACATCAAGTAAAAGTGGCACGATACTGCTAATGCTTTAAATTAAATGTGCTAATCATTTTTATTTTATATAGAAGTAATTTAACATCAAGTATAATTTATACATATTATCGCCCTTCCCTAAATCTCACTAGGAACATTGTTCAAGTATTATATAATTAAAATGTAATAAACATTGCATTTAATGCATTTTAGAATTTCGTCACTTTTAACAAAATTGAAATATTTTCATTTATGAAATTATTCAGTTACTTCTTATTTATGAAATCATATTTTTATATTTAATGTTTCAACTTTAATACATCCATAAACTAAATTGAGCACATATTTATCATATTTAAAAAAAAATTAATGAAATATATAATATGTCCTTAATAATTTTACGTTTTTAATATGAAATAATTGTTTAATATGAAAATATTCACTAATAATCAAATTTACTATGAAGAAAATTAATCTATTCTATCATAATAAATACATTTTTTATAAATTTGTTGTTAATTCTATAATAATATCTTTCTCAGCTTTTATAGACTTTTTTTTAAAAAAGATTCAACAATCATAATAATTATGTATTAGGGCGTAATGAAAGTTTTTCAAATAGATGATTTACTAACCAATTTTGATCGCATTTACCAATATTATAAATCTAATTATTCTTAGTATAAAATTTAAATATACTTCCATGTCTCAATAAAATAAATGTTCTTTTTCGTTTTTTTTTTTATTGCTTAGTAAAGCATAAAGTTATATTGATTGAAAATAATAAGATTTTTTATTAAAATGTATATTATAATTGTATATATATATATATATATATATATATATATATAAATTATTAATAATTTTAGATCAATACACTTTTTGTATATATTTAAATTATTCAATCTCGAAACATTGTGAAACCTATTTTTTTAACAGAATTATTAAAAAAATCAAAATATATCAAAATAAAATATTACTTATCAATCAATTGATTTCCGAACTTCCTGTACTCTATTTTCTATTCAGAAAATGTAACAATTGCTATTATTATTGTAAGTTATAAGTTACATAAGTATAATTTATATAAAATAATAGAATAGGTAATAGAATAATATCATGATGTCGGGTAAGTTATGTTGATAATACTTCAAAGTATAACGTTTCATTTCTTATACAGTTAAAATTACTACGACGAATACTTAGAGAAAAAGAAAAAAGGGAAATAGATATAAAGAGGAATACCTAATTTAACGGAGAATTGAGAATCTATAGGCGCAGTCGATACAAACAAGCTTCCGCTTATGAATGCTATTACTGCTTAGATTGTTCAATCATTTCAGTATCGTTGCCCATGTCAATTTATGATTTCAAATTCATCCATGGAAAGTCATTATTTTCTATAGAGTCTCATATTAGATACCAATTAATGTTTATCTTCAATATTAATATTAACTATTAAATAAATTCATAAAAATAATGGCCAGAATAATTTGGTTTTGTTTATATGTATATAAATAATTTAAAAATTATGTTTTTCTTAGTGCATATTAGAAATTACATGCATTACAAATTTCAGATCTACTATTTATTAAATATTTTATAAAAATAAAGTCCTAACGAGTATGTAAATTTGAAATAAATTCTATCATTTCTTTTATAAGTAAATACTAATCCATTGATTTAAATGTAATATAATAATATTGATACATTTAACATATAATTTTTCATTAAAATACAATTACCTCAACTCTAATAATATGCGTAATTATATCATTGGAGTTCTTCTATATTTACACATACATTTGTTTTATTTTACTCGCTTAACTGCACGAGTGCCGGCTCATGAAAAGTTTATGTATAAGAAAGATAAAGAGAGAGATTACTGCAAATGTCTACAAGTTAATCAATTTATGCACTTACGCACGTTTAGAAGGTTACAAGGCATTTCTCTTGTCTTGAGCTTCTTGTTCATTTTGTCAACGACAATAATAGTTTGTGAATTAAGTTGAATCCTTGAATCACTTATTTAGTTATTAACCACATTCTAACCAAATAGTAAATTACAAACATCTTTTTCTTTTTATCAATGCACTCTGACTTTTTTATTTTTTATCAATGATACCATCTTGTACTCATTTATGAAGAATTTTATAGATTTTTTTTATTTTTTGACGGCTATGCGACGATTTTACATTTTCATTTATTCTTTGAAATTGATTCATTAAGGAAGTACTTTTTGAAAAATATTAGTAGGTTTTTATTGTAAATATCGATTCAAAAGGCAAGTACGCTTTCTTACGAAAAGCAAAAGTATAATATAAAATAAAATTGATTTAGCTTTAAATACAAAGAGTAAATATTGAATAAATTAACTACTTTACAATTATATGTATGAATGATAAAATAGTGCTGATAGGCTGAAAAAAGCTTTACATATACTGTTATATTAATTTCTATTCTCCAGTCAAAGAAAAGCTTGCCAAATGGTGTAAAATTTATAAAACTTGTTACATACATGAGAATAATAATAATATATAAAAATTAGTCTGTCGCGTTACCTTAATTTTTCAACCATTTTTAATTCATTTTCGTAAGCATTCAAAAAATCTTATTACCACTATCAATTTATTTATAATTACTATTTCAGTCAAATATAAATAAGCATTTATATAACATTCCATAGCATTTATAGTTTAATAATTTAATGTACGAATTGCGACCATTGCAATCGCATATTAAATGTGCATTACACTTCCTCTAAGTGTGCAATAAATGGTTTATAAATATTAAGTTCAATTTCACAATAAATATAGTTCCAGCAATGCCGGCCAAATACACGATTACTTTTTACTAAAAATATGGCTCACCGACGCTTACCATGATACCTTCATAGGCTCGCAACACTAAGCGAACGAACCTTGAACCACCACAAATGTCAGCCTATCCTATTAAAACATTCATAGGCTCGCAACACTAAGCGAACGAACCTTGAACCACCACAAATGTCAGCCTATCCTATTAAATTCGAAAACTACAAGAGTTAGGACAAGACAAAAGTATCCAAATCTTACGTTTGATCATTTTCATGCTGGAATTTACAGCTCGGAATGCACTTATCTCTTATCGCCGGATTTTCGCCTTTTCTCATAATTGTGTGATTGATGGGAAGGCGTTTCCCATGTGTGCAACGTAGTGCGCACCACCTCGTAAATTCAGTCGACTTCTTAGCGAGTCGCTGCTTCCGCACTTGCGTGTAATAAAACTGGTAGACGACGAACTGCTTCGAGTTTATCTAATTGCGCTGTACTTGCGAATAAATCCTTCTCAAGTTCTCCACTCCCCGTTACTACCTCCACTTGGCTAATATGCTTAGGGTGTCAGCCCATTTATTGCGTTTGAATGATCTATAGATTTATATTTGGCGCATGGAATTTATCTACCTTCCTGTGTGTAAAAAAGATGCTTACGCTGTCATGTATTTGATGCTGTAATGATTATCTTTATTCTTCTCATAAATAACCGATAAGCTTTTAAAATTTGGAAAATGAGAATGCCCCTTGCGATAAAAATTTATTTCATTAATTGTACAACGACAGTTTGAACTGCACCATATAATTCTAGTTATTTTCTAAAGAATCAATAAAATTTCTTTATTTGGATTTGAATTCATTCATGTCCATTTTAATAAGTGAAATGGTGTAGAGTAATCTCCACAATGGAATACTATGAAAAGAAAGTAATTTAATTATTTCAAGTACGCAAGAGCTACGATTCCGACATCCAAGCACTCATCTAACTTTTATAATCGCATCAAATACAAATAACGACGATACAGCCATTATATTTTTAGTTTTTCCATTACAATACAACAAACTTTTCAACTATTTTTCATCCTAACTACTAGTGCATGCAACGAAAATTGCTCTTTGGTTAAAATTTGATAAAATCTACCCTTAAATTGTTAATGTGTCGAAAGGCCAAACGACACGCAATAATTTGGTTATAATGACAGTCATTAAAATAAACTACCTATTCGCGATAGTCACGAAACCACGACAGAAAGAAGCAATTCTCACTATCTCATCAGGTGTGAATTTTGAAACTTCCAGTGAAATATATTGATATCTTTCCTAGTAGGCATTATCGGCATTTTTTAACTTTTTGTACAAATCTATGCTTTTTAACCTGTACTTTTTATTTATAGAGATTTGTTATAATTCTTGTAAAAATAAATCGACATCGCTTTTGTTCAAATGAATTATAACGATATTTTATTTGTAATTATTAATTTCCCCTTAATTATTACGCATGTTAATATTACTCTTAATATATTATGCTATTGTTATTAATATACTTGGCTATAATATATTACAAATACTGCCTAATACAATTAGCCATTTAAATGAAAACTGACATGAAAAATCTATTATACATATATCATAATAATTAACATGTAAAAAAGAATTATAATATTTAATAATAAAAGTATCTGATTGAATATCCACTACTTATATTCAAATTATCTGTAAAACGCATTGCGTGAGAACAACCGTACAAACGGACTCGAACGAACATTCGAATATGAGTTTGGTGAAAGGCAACATTTAAAAAATGCGATGTAAAATAAAAATATATAAAGTACATATAATCTCCACCTTTCACCTACACGCTCATCCATCTCTATATCCATCACCACCACCATCGCCAGCACTACCATCCACCCCTTCAATGCCGTTATTTACGTTCTATGGGGTTGTTACACCTACCTGAAGCCTATTGTAAGACAATGACATCACGAGCCTTGTTTCCTTTGTCCTCGATTCCGCCAAGGAAATTTTGTCAGGATTCCCGTGAGCACTCGCGCCTTTTCCGTAATACACAGCTTCAAGAATTGAACAATTAGTAATAAAATTAATTATTATACAGCGAACATTTAACTTGTATTATTGCTTAACTCTTGTTTGTGCCAATTATAATGAATATAATATTGGTAATATTTTTAAAGAAATGATCAGTGAATTATTAGAGCTAAATACTAAATTAGATTAGAAGATTAAATTATATTAGAGCTTATTATTAGAGCTAATAATACTATAATTAGCTCTATTTCGTTATTATCACAGACTTTGGTATTAAATCAAATTCATAAGATAGCCAATAACGTTGATAAATATTAATCCATGATAATATATTTTAAATACGAGAATTAATATTAAATGACGCTTTATCAAACCAAATAAATTAAATAATTTAAAAATAATATGTAATATTATTACATAATATTACATAGAAAATCAATCATTTATTTTTATATAATTCATTGAATAAGCTACAGACAAGAAATGCCATCTATTATTATACAATAGATAATTTGTCAATTGATTTATATCTATAAATGGCTTATTTATTCACGCAATTAATTACACCAAATATCTTATTACAATTAATAATTTGGTTGCATATAATAGAAATATTAATTTATTATATAATTTTTTTACTTATTTTTTTAATTACTATATAGAAAGATTTTTTTTTCTTCTAATTTTCATATTTTTTATCAATTTTTGTATAAAAAGCTTCTTGGTGGTCGTAAAGATTTTTACTTGACATGTGTAAAAAGGCTATTGAATCACAATAGAATATTACCTGAAACATTTAAACTCTATAAAAGAAAATACACAGTATTATAAAATTTTTGTTAATTACCCGGAAGTCAATAATTTCAGAAAAATGTAAATGCTACTTTCAACATATTTTTACACTTCTCGTGCAATTTTAATCCGTTGTTATTGTCAATAATTCTGCATAAAGAGATTAGCGTATGTGTGTATTATTCAAATAAAATTAACGCACCGAATAATACATATCTATTTTATGTATTATTTTATAAAATTATTTATATTATTTATACAAAAAGAATAAGGTCAGTGCATACATGATATACGTAATACAGTTAATAAACTTATGAAGTCGTGTTAATTCACCATCTCGGGCATGAAATCGTCGCTTTCTCTCTCTCTCTCTCTCTCTCTCTCTCTCTCTCTCTCTCTCTTTCTCTCTTTATATATACTATATCATTCTCTCGCCAGAATTCGGATTTCAATAAAGACAATTACGCTAATAGTGCGACATAATTTACTTAGCTAATAATCAGTTGAAAAATTCGATGCTCGTTATATGGCACCTATAGGTTCACGTATCTAAGTACTATAAACTCTGAAATATTCTATTCTTCTTCATGCTTTTATTCTTTGCTACAAATTTCCTTACTGCACATTTCTTTTATTTCCTTTCCCTCGAGAATTTTCATACATTATGTTATTTAGATTACGGCCCATGAATTATCATTTTTTTTTCCGAAAGATGAGGTTAAAAATTAGTATAAGTGTATTGTTATAAGCTAAAAATAAGTTTTCCTTCATAAATTATTCTATGTAATTCATTCTAATAGCTTTACTATTTAATTTCACATTTTAAATTATTTTTGTTGTTGTATCCTTAATTTATGCATTTGTAAATACCATAAAATATTAAATAACAATAACTTAATAATATTACATGTATTTTTATGCATTGTACTTGTATATAATTTAAAAACGTTTCTATATTTATAAGTATACATTTAATAAGAAATTATATATCTCGATATATAATAAGGCATAATATACCTTGTATGTAGCAATGGTGCTGTAATAATATCAATCTAATATTAATATTTAATTACACACATCTTGGAATGTGTTATAGATTAGAGAAAACGAATGGAAAAGATGAGTGTTCAATGATTAAAAATAATTAATATAATAATAGTTTATTTTTAAATTTCATTGATTCGGTAATTGAATATAAATAATAAAATATACACATCATATAGTTCTCGATAAATAAATTATATTCGATTGAAAGTAGCGATTGATTAATCCACATATAGCTATTAGTAATAAAATTTTTTTTTTAGATAATTTAATGTTTTATGATAAATTAACCCACAATTTTACAACAGTAAAAATTCTTAATGAAATATAATTTCTTGTTTTTAATTTTATATCGTTGTTTTTCGCCTATAGCATGTTATAGGCGTTCAAATGCTACAGCTTTATATACTCATTTTTCTCTTCATGACCATCATGTAAGTTAGGTAACACTTTGATTTTCAGGTAATAAAAATTGAAATTATTAGAACGTTATGCTTGCTTATAAATGCAATTACAGTTAGGTTTTAAAGTCAATTAACAACCTTTCCACGTATTTATAAATCTTGCACTTATCTTGTAAAATATTTAATTGGCGAATAAAGTTCTCTGATAATCACCTTTTTAAAACACAATTGCATACCATTGGGTTGCCTTACAAGCTTTGCAAATGACGGCATTACTCGAAGGAGGGTGATTATTTAAACTTTGTTACAATTAATTTTCTTCGTATTAAAAACATATAGTATTTAAATTATCTTACCATTAGATTTTTAATTTAATTTTTTAAATTTTTTGTATAAAATCAAGTATTTGTGATTATTTATAGGATTTATACTTAATCTAAATATAAATTGTCTAAAGTTTTTTATTAAATTTACTTGCAGTCGTAATGAGTGTTATCAATAAATGTTACTACGATGAGAGTATTTTATAGACTTGTAATACTTTACACATAGGATTAATAATGAATGACGCGAATATTAATTTCGCCGCAAAACTACCATTATAAATATAAATTCAGTCCGTCACAAAGATTCGTCACAAAGACGACTTGCAACATGAAAAAAGTCCACAGATATTGGATATTCCAAAGGCTAATGATGCAATGCCGAATAATTTCGTTCGTAATGATTTTCGACTTTCGGCTTTCACGTATTAAGCAGTCCTACGCCCAGGACACATTTAGTAAACGTTTTACCTTCCTAATGAAATGTGGAAAATAAAATGCGGAAGAATACTCGATCTGTCATGCAAATGTCTCAATCCCTCATACTGTCGAAGCGTTTTATCCCAACAGAATATTTGTATCTCATTAAGAGTAGGTACAGCAATAAAGATGATTGGTTTAAGCGTCTTAATTTTTAGATATTCCGTTACGTACTAAGCAGAGTAACATCAAACTGTAATATCAAGATCCTTACAATAATAAGGCGATGACGTATTTCAATGATGCTCTCTCTCTCTCTCTCTCTCTCTCTCTCTCTATCTCTCTCTCTCTGATCGTCAAGAATAAAAGTCGATAATATTTTTAAATATCTTTAGTAATATTCAATTTTTATCTACTTAATTATGTCTACAACATTCCATAAAACTATATTATTTACATAATTATCTTTTATCTAAGCATGTGTGCGCGCTCGCGTATGTACGCGTAGCCCAACAATTGCAGCATGTACATTGAACAAAACTCTTTTCTCACTGGCGCATTTTGCATCCATATTACACGCTTAAAATCATAATTATAAAAACGATTATGGTTTAGTTATTGGAAAAAATACGCTGCAAAAATTATATTTTAAACGGGAACGTGCCATCGTGATCGGGCAATAAGTGCAGCCTCTCATAAATATAAGAAAGAGTACCGTTGAATATAATCATGCAACGCGAACAAAAACTCGTAAGAATTCACGCCGTGTAATTAACACATGATAAGTATTCAGCTTTTTCGCGACCGGACAAGCGCAAAAAATCGGGCCCGCACTCTCCCAGCCATTGATCCGAAAATCATCAAGCCCGAATTCCGGCATCCCATTCCGATCCGATTCTCTGTATCTCCCAACCGCTCCTGTGGACTAACTCCGCATTTAAGGTCCTAATTAAAATACTTTCGATACGCAGCGCGAGCGCAATCCCGCCCAAAACGGTTAAATTCTCGAAAGCGCCAAGCTGTCGCACACCGGTACACGGGAGCCACGCTGACGTGCACGAAGAAATCCTCCCCGGGCGCGACGGCTCAATTCTCGCCGATGTTTATGACGCCAATTGCAGACATCGTTATTGGCAAGCTCTTGAGACTCGTCGTTAAGCGGAAAGAGAAACAGACAGAGAGAGAGAGAGAGAGAGAGAGAGAGAGAGAGAGAGAGAGAGAGAGATACGAAGAAGGAGAGGCTCATAATTCTTTTGCTCTTTCGGACTTTTCGCGGGCTGTGCCTACTTACCGTTGTATGCTGTAACCAAAAGGTCTCTCTTCTCTCTCGTCTGACCCCTCCACTTATTCCATTTTACCATCCTCATTGGACGCATACTTTTGTTGTTGATATTTCGGCGCTACTTCTTTTGTCTCCACTTACAATGCATTTTTTGTCTTTTGCGAAGACAGTCGCTCTTCTCAATCTGGGAAAAAATTTTTTTTTTATTATTATCGATTGTCACTCGGTGTATTTGTTATTTTATATTAATATTTTCGATTCTTGCAAGAACATTAATGATTTCTACTACGTTTATGACTATTTCCTCAAATGGATGTGAACGAAAAAATAATAATAACGTTTTGATACATATATATATATATATATATATCAAAACGTTATTATTATTTTGTATATATATATATATATATATATATAATGGCTAATAAATTTTTATAAGATCCACGAAAATATGATTCAATATTTGCAATTTAGGAATATATATATATATATATATATGCACTCATCAAAAACCTAAATTTCAAGAGTAAATTATCTTTATATAAACTATTGAAGATTAAATTCTCTAGAAAGTTATTGGCGAAAGTGAACTGAATTAGCAGAGACGAATAAAATGAATGATTTTATTGAATCAGACCTGAAATCACAGCCACTTATATTGCCGTTATTCATTTTAAAGGTTCGGAATTTTTATTTACTTTTTGCTATAATAAAAATAAGATCGCAGACATTAACAACTTTGGATTCAAATATCCTCTGTCACTGTCCATGTATTTATTTGCATATTAATATTTTATAAAAATTCATAATAAATTATTAATTAGTTTCATTAACCAATAATTATCATAGCAATGAAAATTGAGTTCATTAATTATAATAAAAATGCTGCTAATTAATTCTAGTATTTATTTAAAGGATATCTCATGATAAAACACGCTTGAATAATGAATTCTGTGTACACTACCTGCAATAAAGTTTAACATAAATTATTAGATTAAAGGAGCCATCCAACGTTCTAATCAGATTTCGAATCCCTCTTTCATCTCCGTGTGCACTTTTTTTTCGTTTAATTGCTTTTTTTATATTAAAATTTAATCGTACGACTACAAAAAATCTTATGACGTAACTATTATTCACAGTTACTAAAATTTTCACCAAATTTTATGTATAAATTAAAGACTGCAAATTTTAATTAAATTCATCGGCAAATCCCTACTGCAATACTTTCACGCACAAAGATATTATAAAAACAATAATATAATGTGCAGTATAATTTAATTAAAATTAATCAATGTGCATACCATTAAATTTAAAGTGACACGTGAGAACTATAAGTATAAGATGTAAAACATACGTTCACCTAATTCAATAATAATTATTTAATAGTATTTCAGAATGTTTATGTACACGCACACAAGCACATGTAACTATCGTATGTATGTATAGATATTTGAAATGCAATTATAAATAACTGGTATTATAAAATCATAATCATAATAAAATCAATAAATACAAATAATTTTTTAGAATTTTTTAGAAAGTCGAGTGTGCCTATTCTACGTAAATATTAAAGTGAATAACCTTTGAATGATGGATAGAAAATATAGTAAGAAACGATCTAATAAGAATATGAATAAATTACTCACATTTTCGTAAGAGATAATTAATCACTTTACATATAGCTCATTAAAAATGGTCCAATTTTTTAAAAATATTTTATGTAGTAGGATGTTTAGAATGGTGTATCATTCTCTTACTATCTAATTGCTCTCTATCTTTCTCTCTTTATAATTCGATATGTCGAAGGTGCGCGTGAAGCTCTTACGCGATGAGCCGCAAATTATCATCGTGATCTAGCACAGCGCAACGCAACTACAACTTATTACGAAGAGAGGTCCATTACACATTATGCACGTTGAATGTTTTTTCTCGAACGCATCCATTATACATTCGTTGCGCGTGTGTGTGATTGCGCGCGCGTGTAGCATCGATTATCGATTTGTCGTAGGCCTTGTCAAGCATACGAAGGCGCTTTCAGCGGCTTTTCCATGAGTCCGTGAACGGGAATAACAGTCGGCGCTGTCGGGATTGCTGCCGGGGGCCTTTGATGTTGACACAATTTACTTTACTGGAACCTGATTGAGTAATTTGCGAATTCGCAGATATACAGGTGTGCGATTATCTAGTAGTCAGATTTTCACGCTCAGCGCTTTTGGCACACGCCGTGGTGAATTTCATGCGATTTTTCCATTCTATATTTTTCATTTGCTTGCTTACAGATGAAAAATTTAACATGACATTTATTTTGATAAAATCGCTTGCCAGTATTGAAATGCATTGACTAATGTTTGTAGTTTCAATCGAATAATTCAGCACAATGAAATAAATCTCATGCAATTTAGTTTTTTCTCTTTTTCTTCTTTTCAAATAAACTATATAAAATATAAGCTTTTCATTACTTAAAATTATTTCAACATACATGTTATGTATTGTTAAAAACAGTATATTTATATATTCGAAGCTTGAAAAAGAAAATATATGTATAATTATGTGTTTTTCTTAATCATGTAAGTGGCCATAACTTATGCTCTTTTTGTAAAATGAGCTTTGAAAATATAAAAGTCTTAACATGTTTTACCTTCTCTTTCTTTACTCTGCTTCACTATCTACTTATTATTATTCAGTTTGAGAATCGATTGAGCACGCAATGACACCTTGGCCACTCTGAAATTTCCTTTACCAGTCACTCTTGAGTAGGACATGACACATTACTGATTCCTCGACGATGTATTTTTGAGAACTCTAAGAGTGTATCATTTTCTCTATATCCACAATACGATCGTCAGCTTATAAATAAAGCTACAACAATCTATTCTTCATACGATAAAAAATTATGGCTTTTACCTATGAAAATATAATAAAGCAATGTAATAATTCCATGGTAATCGTAATTATACGCGTAATTTATATCAACTGAAATTGCATAATCCTTAAAAAAAATATCCATGAGAATTTTTCTCTAAGTGTGAGTACATATAATAATAAATAAAAACTCCATACATTTATACTTTTTCAAGAATGCAAGAATAATATTTATTATAATGTAATTATGTTCATTGATTTAATGATACCTTTGAATTACATAGAACATTTATTTTAAACATAGTCATCGATTTTTACACGGTTACACGTGATAGAACTTTTGAAATTTTGCTTAGAATACTAGAAATAGTTGGCCAGACGATAATTCAATACAATTATATTTCAGAATTATTAATTTTACTATAAATAATTTACGGCGATTCGCTAATTTTTATTGTGAAATTGGAATAATTATCGTTTAATGAAATTCCATAAGAATTATATATAATTTCGAAATTCAATGAGGGGTTTATCGATAATTTATAACACAGTTCGTCTATTCAATTTCCTTATTTGAATTTTATATAATTAATATAAATACGTGAAGAATATTAATATACAATTATAACAGAAATTGGAAAATGCATTAAAAATATCTCGATCGTTTTATATGAATGACAAACATTGATAAAGATGAGAAACTCATCATTATAATGACTGCCGATGCTCTATTAACTAAACCCACAAAATAGTTTCCAATAAATTGAATTAAATCGATGAATGATGTACTTAAGCAGGTAGCGATTCCTACTGCGCTCGCCAACTGTAATTTATTTTGCTGTGACGTTTCTCTCCCATGTTCGCGAAACAATTGCTCGTTCGATTCTATACACATGCGCCCACTTGTCTTGAGTAGCTACCGGAAAATGAATTCTTTATAAATGCAAAAAAGAGCGAATAACATACAGTGAGGACAGAGATAGAGAGAGGGTCGGATTTAGATAGAGGAAAGGGGAGGGAAAATACATATACATAACGGTAAATTCGCACATAAGCTTAGTGCGATTCTAATTCAAGCTGCTGTTCCGTGTACGCATTAAATATTCAGCGAAGAGTGCGTGTGGATCATTTGTTTGGATCTTATCTTTAACATGGATTTGCGAGAAAAGTATAAATTGTTGGAAAGTACAAAGTGAAAATGAAAATTATTGGCACTATCTCGATTCTATATACATTTTATTAATTAAAAATGTTTTCATTATTAACTGGAAAAAGTTTATATATGAATCTGCCCTGTACTTTCTAAATGTGCTACTTACTTGTATTAAATGCAATAATATAATTGCCGAAAGATAATATGAAATGCGGTGATCTGCAGCATTATATCTGCAGTATTATTATATATCTGCAGTACTATAATAATAATTAAAAGACCTCATCTCATTATGAACGGTAATTTTAAGATTCACCAACACTAATTCAAACACTTGTAATTCAACCAACACTACGATTAATAATTTATTAAATAAATAACGCTCTTTTATATTATTTCCATCTACTAGATATTTTCATCATTTGAGTCATATTATTATAGTGATGCATTAATAACATAATAATTTTTAATTTATTAAATTTAAAAAATTTATATGTTTCATAACTTGAATTTATTTGTAAACTGTATATATATATATATATATATATATATATTTATAATCTGAATAATATTCCATTGAAACATATTCTAGTAATAAAAATTGTGATATAAACTTAAGTGAAGAGGCTTCATTTTAATAATGAAATAATCCTCATTCGAATTCAGATAGTTGGCAAAAAAACAAAGTTGATAAAAATAATCGGCGAGGAGAGCACTGATCGATAATTTTCTAAAGAAATGATGTAAATGCACATTTTGCGCAAACAATCTTACGAAGCAAATGCTGCTATTGTATAGTCGTTGAAAAGCCGATTTTCTTCGCTTCTTTTTGTACGCGTGCACTCACATCCTCTCCCGCTCATTCTTCCATTATATTTATCAATCATTATTTTTCACTATAATCCCCTTGGTTCTCAAGCGTCTCGGCAACTTGTACAGAGAATTCACCCTCATTCGCTTTGCCGCGAGCCATTAGGTCTACCGAGCGTAAACTATTAGCTGCGCGTCGCGGTCATCCACCCACTTGCTCCTCTTCCCGGCCTATTCAGCTTTATTTATCGTGACAAACTAATAACGAAAGATGCTATTTGCATTTCTATTTGGGGCTTTATTATCTTGAAGAGCGTACGTATATATTATCTCGAGTTTGCCATTGTTTATTCAACAATTATGCTATTCAGTTGGCTTGTCGGGACTTTGGCGACAAAAATATATTGTAAATAATGACTTGAAATATTTGAATTCGTTGTGTTTACACGGTTGATATAATCATCGTTTAATGTTAATCATAACTTTTCAAATTACAGTGCAATCGATATTATAAAACATCTTAGAATGCAATTTTCAGCGAACTATCATAAATTCTAACATATTATTACGTCTTTACGAATTTTCCGGAAAATTATTAATATCGCCTAGTAATTGAAATATCTTGACAGGCCGTCAAGCCGGCACGACAATGAACGTAATTTGAAATGGTTTAATGCATCAACTTAGTATAGAATCGATAGGAAATGATAAATTCCAGTAGAAATCCAGCCGGTGTTGGAGACTAGCTTAATGTGCCGACTGGGATTTAGCAGATACCATGGAAGAACGTACTTTCCCTTTGTGCCGAGCCCAGCATCTCTCAGAGACTCCCGCAAATCTCTGGAACCTCCTTCGTAGCTCGGATGAGTTTGCTGGTGCAGTGCCGTTGCGTTTAAGCCGTCGCTCTAATTGGTCAACGTCAGTCCCGATGTTGTAAATGCTAATTGCGCGGCAGCCGGTGTGCGCGCTGACGCCGCTGTGTACCGATGCGTGACGACTCGATTCCGGATGTACTGCCGCTTGTACTTGTCGAATTATCATGGACGTGCGAGCCAAATTATTCTCTAAACGCGACGCGCAACTTGTCGCGAGCCCTCGGTACAACAAGAATGAATTACCAGTCTTATTACAATTACCGTGCGTGTGTAATCAAGCGCCATGATGGAAAAGGATGGACACGGTGTACGTCAGAGGGGCATATAACCTTTTTCCACTATATTATTGATTTATCTACTATTCTTAATGATGAGATGGATAGATGGAGAGGACTGCCGGGACAATTAATTAGCTTCTCAAGCTCGTCGTCAATTCTAGATATTGCCCACTATAATAACGTGGTACATGATGTCACTATTAATGAAATCATTTTAACGAGAAATGTATGGTGCTTAATAGAAACGCCTCGATAGGCATCTCTTGGAGGTTCGTTATTTTATAAGATTAGTAAGCGAGCAGCCACTTACTTTCGAGAACGTT
The DNA here is from genome assembly GCF_000503995.2 of Ceratosolen solmsi marchali. NCBI lineage: Eukaryota > Metazoa > Arthropoda > Insecta > Hymenoptera > Agaonidae > Ceratosolen > Ceratosolen solmsi. The sequence goes on along the minus strand of NW_011948419.1, from coordinate 4,193,379 downwards.
TTGGTATTTTTGTTTATTCTCAGCCGATAGCCGGTGAGAAAGCTACTTTGCTCTTTAGAGAACGAAAATTCAATATGCTCATTTTATATACAACATATTATTGTCCCCGCGATTGATAATTATATTCGCGAGACCCGTTAAAAAATATTCTTCATAATGTGCGATAAAAAATTTCTCATTAACGGGTAATGCAAATATCATTAAAGCATAAGATATGAATACTTAGATGCAGAGAAATTATTGCTTTCTTGGCAGAAGCCAATCATCCCCTGCATCGAGCAATTATTCATTTAAAGCGAAAGCAGCCGGAATATAAACGGCCGGACACAGCCGCTTCCTAACATCATAACTCATAACTCACCCGAGTACCTATGTTTGGCATGATTGCAGGCGGCAGGACCGCCGGTGCAACTCGAGCCCGTGGATCTGTCGTTGAAGACGCCAGTGGTGCTCCAGGTGCCACGCTACAGTCCCGCGGCCCTCATAGCCGCCGCAGCTGCTGCCGCCGCCCGGAAGGTGCCCTCGCCGTCCACCGCGACCCCTAACACGATTACGACATCGAGGACGACGCTCGGGAGACCAGCGCAGGCTCTACAGCCATCCATTTGCCTATCTACAGGTTAGTCAGTGCATGTATATGTCGTATTGATTTATTCGAATTTCTATTTGGTTTCAATTGTTTTGTTTCGCTCATTGGAAGTGACGACTTTTACATACTTCTCAAGTCAGAAGCAAATATCTAAGTTATCATATTGAGTTATCATTTGAAAAGTCTGAAATCGTTGATATTGGAAAGCCAGTGCAAAACAAAGATTCTCTAAATTGCCATTTGTAAGCTGAGGCCTTCAATGTGTAAGATAATTATTGGTTGTTTTGAAATGCGAATGGATTCACGGACGAATAGATATTTTATTGTTAGACATTTCATCCGGATCAGTTGTAAATAATCATATTGAATTCATGTTACAATGAAGATTTGGTAAATATAAACATAAATATAAATATAATACTTTTAGAAAACCGGAATTGAGGATGACAGGCAAAAAACGACCCAGAGAAAACAAATAGTAGACGTATTTTTATAGATAATTCAATTTTAAAGCTAAAACTAATTTTTAAATTTCAAAAACCCAATAAATTTGCATTAGGACTTATTGTTATTGATTTGGTTAATGAAAAGTAAGAAATGCTAATAAAACAGGCACCGTGTAATGCAAAATTCAAGATAAAAAAATTTCCTTTCAACGTACGTAATTAATATTGTAGCGTATTTTCAATTCGTTCGGGCATCTTTTCACGCAAAAATAGGATCATGTTTCACACCAGGGAGTCCTTAACTGTTTAATAACAATACTAAGTTTACTTTAAATATAGAACTAATTTTCATCCTATTGTTTTATTAAGAAAGCGTAACGTTAACTTGTTTACTGTAAATAAGTTTTTTGATAACGTATTACCACATTATTATTAAAATATAAAGAGTAATATGTTTGTAAATGTACATGTAAGTATAAATTAAATTTAATGATAACAATTTTGATTACGTATTGTTCATAAAGAAAAAGTGCTTTGCAGCTACACGTTTTAATGTGGTAACTGACCACGATGGTATTTATTCATAACCATAACGTACGTACATGCAAGATGATACATTCTGTAGTTCTCTACGCGCGTTAAAGCTAAATTCACAATTGTATTTTGCATGTAAAGGAAAGTTTATTAGTAATTTTAATGATCTTTGAAATGGATATAATCAACTCTTAGTTGATAAAAACATTTTACGTACTTTGACGTTCCATGCTATTTCTAATATTTCATCCAACTAAATCTCTCACCGTACTATTTATATCAACTAATTTGAAATTAAGCGAGGCCATTACCGGCAGATTAGCATTTATGTGCAGATGTGAAAAAATTACAAGTAAATTGTCCGACAATACCTATAAAAAAATTCTAACTTCAATTTTATTGAATTATAGATAAGTTGTGTGTTTGATAAAGGCTTTAGTTTATGCATTTCAAATAGTTTTTATTTCATTTATCAACGCAGAGTGAGCCAGTACATTCGCCTAATAAAGTTCGCGATACAAAAGAATAACGACTTGTTTGACGTGGTCAGTGAGAAAACATTTATTTACCATACTTAGGACCTAAACCCGAAAAGAAGTACCCTCGTAAAACCTTAATTTTATTGCCGAGGAAAACTCAGACTACATGGCAACCCGAGATTCGCAGTCGATATTGTCTTCGCATGATCCTATACAAGGTGCGGTACAATTTTGGTAAAAGGGGAGATAATCTTGTGTATGCGAACACGAACACTTTACTGCCAACTAAAAGGCTGACAACGAAGACGACGTTGGGGCCGCGCAGTGGCGATGTGACGTCGCTAGCCAAATGACCGGCAATGAAGTGCTCCGCTACTTTTATTTTATAGGTTAATTATGCGTTATATTCGCAGCTTCACGAGGATACGTCAAGGGCAAAACTACCACTATGAATGATCTAGAGGGTTGGAACGTTTTAAGGTTGTCGAGAGAGACTAGGCTACTGCTGAAACGTGGCCATTAAATTAACACGATCTTAAGGAAGGATTAGATTTTAATTTTGTAATAAAATATAAGTACTTGTATTCTAAGCTTCTTATGCCCCAGCATTTGTGGAATAGAATAATTTCACCTCGCTGCCTTATTCCTTGCAATTTTTCATACTTTTCAATTCACTATTCGTATAATGTATTTTCAAATTTGAGATACCAATAAAGCGTTTTTTTCTTTCGAATAATAAAGTGTAGTAAATTTAACAAAGTGTTGTAAATTTTAAATTACTTTTAAATCTAAGTCATCGAATTTTCCTTACATATGGAATCTCATCTCGGACAAACTTAATTATTAATTTTAAATTTAAGTGTATATCTGAATCTTTTGACAACAATCATCATTTCTTACTTTTAAATTGTTCATACAAGATTATCAATTTTGTTCTTGTTATTGTTAATTGATTCATGGCAATTACATTCTTTACAAATACATATATCATAATTATTAATGAATTTCAACGCTCTAACAACTATAAAATAATTAAAACTAATGCTAACAACTTAATCTTCGGTAATCCTCGTCACTCTTCTTTTATGTAATTCCCATATTTTTAACATTCAAATTATTCAAATTATATATATAAATATAAATATAAATATATATATATATATATATATATATATATATAGGTATATAAATGTACAAGGAGTAAACTACCGCGATTTTCAAGCTTTCCGCGTTGATTTGCATCTTTATTGCGTTAGCTTGCGCGAGGTTAAGAGCTCGCACCTATTAATTCCAGGCGAGAAAAAATAATGGGGAAGCTAAATTTTATGAGCGCTCATTATCTTCCTAGCAAGTTTGGATTTGAAAGAGTGCACAATCTTAATTGTCCGTAGAAAATATTCAATGATATACTTTCAACAGCAGTGTAAATAATTCAATTTTTTAATTGAAAACGGTATTTTTACCGAAATCTGATTTCATACGTTATATATCATAATTTATATTTTATTTATGAATTAAGGTCAATTGTAAGCCCATAGCTCGATTAGATTTTTCGAAAGAGCAGATTACTTGTGTGAGAAATTGGAGAAAGCCTAGAATTTTATTTTAATGTTGTAGATTCTCACAAGATTATAGAGGTACATGTTGAAATTAATATTTGTATTTAGTATGCAAATTAATTATCTTTTATGAATACTAACCTTATACTGATTTACTCACTAGTTGAGTAAATACCAAATATTTAAAGTTTCACTTTTGCTGCAATAATGAAACACGAATAAGACCTACGTGATATTCACTCTTTGATATCTGCATTTGATATATATATATATATATATATATATCAAAATTATTCATACATAAGAATGAAAACAATAATTTATTGAGTACATTTTTTCATTTATAAACAATACTAGACAAATAATTTCAAATAAATTTGATGTCAAGTCCTGTTATTTTATAAATTAATTGTAAGTGTTTAAATAATTATAATAACGTTAAGCTTATGTTTATTTTTAAATTTCATGATTAATATCTTTGAATTTTCGAATTAAGGCTTACGTAAATATGCTCCAAATACACTTATATTGAGTAAAACCGTGTTGAATAAACGAAAAACCCACAAATCAACTTTCGCAAAAAAAAAAAAATAAAAAAAAGAATTCTCGAAAGCGGCATATAAAACTCAAGCGAAGTAACATCGTTCTCGCACGCAACCCAAATCGAACGGACAGTGATCAGAAAATTCCTGCGTGCCAGTATCTCTTGTAGAGCGACGGGCGCCTCCATATATGCATCGTGATGCAACCAAAAATCGTAACCCACCTGGTAGCGAAATTAACAAGAATAAAAAGTATGATGAAATGTAATCGATCTTCGATTTTTGGTTAGCTGGCACTCACAACCAAAGCTTTTTATAACATTGGCGAGGTGACCGAAGCCACGTATTTATTTGAATTCATATGGAAATGTTGACTCTTAGTTTACTACCCTGGGCAAATCGACCATAAATGGCAAATATTTCAATGAATTTTTAAAATAACAATTGGAATTTGTTCAACGGTATTGACACTAGTTCTTATGCTATACGTTAAATTTTAAAGAGAGATTTTAAATGATACAATTTTCTTTCTACTCTTTCCAGACTATTGATTAAAAAAATGATTAATTATTCGTTTAATATAATCTTCCTTAATGACATTTTTATTTTAAAAGTAACTTGAATTATAATATATGTTTAATATAAACGATAAAAACATCAGTATGTTATTTTATTACTTTTGGTTGTATAGATTGAAATGCATGGAGAAATTTGAAAACAATTTTCTTAATGTATTTGAAAGAAATATGATTATGTTAAATACAATATTGTCTATTATCTACATTTTATACATTGATTTTGAAAAAGATTTTTGATAGCTCCCTTTTATCTTTACATTTAGCCAGTTAAAAATGTTTAAATAAAAAGATTGCTGAATTAAAATATAGTAATATTGATAAAAGAATTATAGTTGTAAGCACTGAAAATTGAGATTAATTTTTGTATTTACTTGTTTAAACATAGGCTTAACATCTACGCCCTTACGATATTATTTACGATGTCGTTTGTATTATGGATTGTTCAATTCCCCTAATCATTCTAGAGCTATTCTATATTACTGCCTAATAAGCACTAATTTTAACTGCAATGTAGTCTTATGAATATCCAAGGATAAGCGAGAATAGAATTGACAAGAATGAAAGGGAAGGAGTGGGAATAGAGTTTCGTACGAGCGGCTAAGCTTAAAAATTATGATCATTAACAGCATCACTCAGACGCCATATTAAAGTACAAGTAATCAATATTGTTGAGTAACCAAGACTTTAAGGAAATTCAACTTGAATACGATCGAAATTCTTTGTAATTATTACTGACTCGTAATTGGTAGTAGTAAGGTATTGGTACATAAATATACGACGTGAGAGCTTTAATTTCGCGTTTAGATGGAATTTTTATTCACATGTAGTTATAGGCATATTAATTATGTTTTATAAAAATTACGTATAAATAAAATGTATTTATATAAATGATAGGTTTCATATTTCTTATATGTAGTTCTATTGGTGATGCATATCCTAGGAATTAATTATTCTTTTGTAGACTTGCATTGTTCTTCACAGCGTTAATATTAAGTTATTCACACAATATACCGAATATAATATTTTATTTATGAATTAAGTCGCTTGTACGTTAAATTTTTCTTAATAATATCACTCATTTTTTTCTACATTATTCAACGCAGCTGGTAATTATCTATGATAAATACAAATCTCTCTTTTTTTTGAAATATATAGAACATATTACGGATAAACGTGCACATTCTTCGTGCCTATAGAGTCTCGGAAATTTATCAAGTATTAGCATCCAAGACTGCAAGACACCTTAAATAAATAATCTCGCTGTCGAATTGTTTCTTCCAAGTATGCAACGTCACTCATATGGACGCACGTGCGTATCCACATTCCGGCCTCGTCGGCCATTAATTGCGTAAGTACCCATTCGGAAAAAGGCGTCATTCCGTGAGTCGAGCGCCCGCGCATTCCACATCGCGAGAATCGAATGCGCCGCAACGATTGACTTGAGCGAGTAGCGGATGGCTCGCGAGTCCGGGGAGACGCGAGTCGCGCGACGAAAACTAATCGCCCGATTAGGAGAGCCATTATGCGCATTGGCCGTTAATTGCCCGGGAGCAAAGTGACTGCCGGCGGAACAATTGAGGCCCCTACGTCTTTCCCCAACCTCGCTCGCGTATTAATTTATGAGACGTCAGCGCGCGCTCTTCATTTCCGTGGGCATTTGCATTCTCGCATTCAATGGCGGAGGGGAGCGTAATTGCGACTACGGCTTTCAATGCTATGCCGACTCGCTCTATTTGGAGGCGAATAAATATTTTAGCACAGACTGATTGTTGGCTAAATACGGCTTGGCTTCGAGCGCCCGAGGCTTCCCTGCTTTTCACTGATTTATGCCTCCGCCCGTTATCTGCATTATTGTAATGTACACAACATTTTTATCGAATGCTAAATTGAACTTTTGGAGGATGGCTGTGCAGGGTATGGAACTATAGCCTTCCTTATTATCGGAATTGCATTAAACTATACGAATGTAGCAATCTTTAATGATAATATAAAAAACAATAATAATAACAAAAACTAAAATAGTTATGACTACACTAACGGTGACTATAGTTGGTATAAATAATAATTGATCATAGTTAATACAATATTTATTCGTTTCCAACGATCGTACTTATTACTAGTTATATTTAATATAATCAACAGGCATATAATACAGCATAATTATTGATCTGAAAGATCAAGATTTTTCGAAAGATTTTACACGGTATTTATAAACAAAAACCCAACATGAACTATAACGATTATTTGCTAAAAATAAATTATTATCTACATATGTTATGGTATATATATATATATATATATATATATATATATATAAATTCTATAGATAATATGTTCGTATTATAAAAATCAATATAAAAACCTATTATACAAATCTATTATAGAAACATAAAGATATATATCTTTCATACATGTGTTTTACTGAATATTTATTTATAGTATAATATTAAATTAAAGCTTTGTAATAATTAGATGCACAAACGTCGCACTTTGATTATAAGATTGAAAGTGGTGAACTATTTCAAGCATCCAATATCTCCAACTGAAAAAGGCTTACCGACAATCGACAAAGAGACACTTAAACTCACACGATTCTTTCGTTACATAAAATGCATTCATTGCATGTTCTCTATTGAAATATGTCTTGTTTTATTAAGACTACACTCTTCATATCCAATTCAGTGCCGATTATGAGCAATTTACCGAACTTAGTTAATTTACAATTAATCTTTGCTCATATTATGAATTATAATCGTAATAAAGTAAATCTTGCATAAATTGAAATATATTTATCATTTTATTTATAAATAAATGATAGTCCAATTCATATGTAAGAACTTTTATTTAAATTATTTACACTGATTTTTTTATTTCAAAAGTATAAAAATTCATTCCGTAACGTTATCTCGGCCAATGAATTATTTAAATCAAAAAAATCATTTGATAAAAAATATTAACCAGTAGTGTGTTATTAATTGATGGTATCAGTTTTATATAAACGAAATTTATTTGAAATCATTAAACTTAATAAATTGAACAGATAAAATCTATAAAAATTTATAAATTGTTATTTAGCCTACCATCTTTGGAATCATTATCAAAGTTTTGTAGTTAAAAAAATCTATATTACATCATTATAATGTTAAAAATAATTTTATTCTAATGATATGTTAGAAACCAGCACAATTTCTATTTTATCAGTAATATACTTTATTTACTTTATGAACCTTAGCCAATAAAATAGTAGGACCACTCTTCACTCCTGAATTTATGAATTTATTAATGTTATTAAAAGGAATCGAAATAGGAAATTGTAATTTTAAATTATCGATATTAATTTGAAAGCTTTGTTAGTAAAAATTTTTAATAAACAAGAAAAAACTGGGCAAATTTATTTTCAAATAAATGCCTATAAAATAATTATTATTTTGTTCAATCATACATACAAGATGCTTATATAATTTAACTAGTATTATATAATTAGCTTATAAAAAAAAATTAAATTTACAGTATTGTTATATTTTTAACAATTCTTGAAATAAATTTATCAATTAAATGAAATGCATCAATAAGCAACAAAAAAAGAAATACGAAATAATGATTGACATAGCAGTACATTAAACGTAAATATAAATACTCAATAAAGTGTGTAATATATATTTGTTATAATATATACTCATAGACGATTTTATATGAAATGTGTTCATGGAAAATCGAGCAAAAATAACACCATTTTTCAATATCACCTGTGAAAAATAGTGAAATATATAAAACTAAAGAAATAAAAGTCATCACACTCGTCATCTATTATTAGGTTCATTCAATTTACAAAAGTTTACACACAAAAACTGACAGGAATTGATTTAATTAAGTTACCTATTAATATGAGTTATTATATCATAAATTTTCAATTAGGAAAACGTATGTTAGGTATTATTAGTATTGAATTTATGCATATAATTAGAAGAAACTGAAATATGCTGAAAATGTTAAATTTTAAACAATCTCATTATAAATTGATTGATTTGTTGAGTATCCAATCTAAACAAAGCAATAAGTATACTTCAAGCGCAAAGTGTTAGAGTGCGCAATAAACTATACCAAGTAATATTTTTTTCACCAACTCGAAATACAACATTAATTATCTTAAAAGAGAAAAGCTGTTCGTCAAATTAATAATATGCTTTAAATATTGCCTATGTTTACAACATAAGATTAATAACAATTTCCACATCTCTGTATCTTCTTACACATCGAATAAATGATGTTGAAAAATCATAAAGAAATTGGACATATAAAAATCTGTAATTCATTTGCCATAAAAGCATCAATAGAAATTGATTGCAAATTGATATTATATTATTACAATACTGCAAAATAAGATAAGTCATTTTTCCTATTGTTGCAAATTATTTATTTCTTAGTAGTATGAATTTTTCATTATAAATGTGTAATTATCGGATACTTATAATTCTTATGAGAGAAAATTGTTATGAAAGTATAGATAATTTTTAATCGATAAATAAAATGATGATCCATCATAATCTACAACGTTTTGAGTGTATAAGTATTATTACGATTATGAAAGTTATATTTTAATGTAATTATTTTTTTCTGATAAAATTTTTACATACATTATGGTAAAAAATATCTTTTCCCACAAATATTCTTTAATCACTATTTACATTCTCCATTCTCCACTCTATTCTTGTAATAATTTTCAACATTATCAAGAAACGCAGATAAGCAAGTGTAGTAATAAAAAATGTATCTGATTGTGAAAATGAGTAGTACAAAAGCTAGGAAATATAAATACTTTCTCTGAGAGTAACTGTAACGTTGTGTGCAATTTTTCCGTATTTTTCTTTTTTGCGCATAAATTAAGTGGTTTAGTAATTGTCGGTGGAATAGAATTTGGCCATTGCTTCGGAAATTAAGGAGAATGAGTAGTTACTTCTTAAATGCGAGAACGGATACACTTTTTTATTAAATCCTAGAGTAAATAAATAAAGATATAAAATAAAAGATATAAAATGAAGATTATGTGATAATGATGACAAATATGTATTAATTATATTAATCTTCTGATTAAGCGTATTTTTAACGATTAAAGTTGAATACTTGTATTATAAATATATTTCGAGTTTTTTTAAATTCGAAATTTAGAGTGAAATATGAAAAATATGTCATATTTGTTTTGTATTCAATTTATTAGATTTAAAATGATCAAAATCCATTAAATCCTAAGAGTTTAGTTAATAATGACGATTGTTTTATATACAGAATTATCATTTCGTATAGATCGTTCACATTATCCTTAATTTAAAAAGCACGTGGATATAAATTTATATATTAAATTTTCAAATCATTTAGATTTAATATTGTTATTTTTTAGTGCAATTGACATAAGTATAACAAACATGGATATAAATTTCTAGTCAATTTTTTCTATAGTTGTCATTGCAGTCGATCGTGTTCCTCGCAACAATCGAAAAAGATATTCGCTTATATGTTCTCGTGATAGAATTTTCGACAAAACATTGTATTGCCTCCGATTTAGTCGGAACATTTTTTCAATTTTACATAATGTTTGCGTTATTCTGAAACATATTATAACAATGCACATTGTCTTCTAATGGCTTGCTAGTAACCCGATGGTCTATGTTTTATGCTTCAATTTGTATCGCAAATGGGTGAAATTAATTTCACATATGTTAGGATTTTTCAAAGACTATCGAAACGATTCGATCATCCGATGTATTTTTTGAATATGGCATATCTTGAATGTATAAATTCGTCCAAATTCTCCTACAAAACACAGTACAAATTCGTCAAAAACGTTAATTTTAATATAATGTTATTTTTATTTCTTGTCGATATTTTCTCCCTAATATGTATTATCGAATAAATAAACAATTATCTTGATTAGCGGTAAAATTGTATTACGACACAATAAACGAAATATTATTAGGATTTTACCCTTTATTATCGACTAACTATTTCATATATTATTATTATATCGTATTAGTTTAATCAGATACACGCAGTAGATAAGATTTTATTACTGCCAATCCTTGCCAATCGATTCAGTAAATACAATAGAGCAAGGTAGTTAAGGTAAATAACATTGTACAATGTTTCGTGAAATAGTAAATAAAAGGTAAAAAGAGTCGCAGGCGCGAGACATGACAACCCTGTCAATTGGACAATCAATCAAATTGAGCGAGAAAAAAAAACGTAACAACAATGAAGGCTTAAGATTGATATGTGATGAACGATTGTAACAAAAGTACGTCCTTATTGGCAGGACGAATAAGGGCCCAGATAATACAGTGGCAACCGCGAATATGAGAGCGAGTTAGAGCGCGAGAGAGGGAGAGGATATCTCGGAAAGAGGCGGCGGCGCTATGGAGGTAAAGAAAGGAGAAGGTGAACGTTGGGAGTTGGAAGGCTCAGCAGCTCCCAGCAAGTTTGATTGTCTTTGATTAATTACGCGCGCCGCCGCGGCCAGTAATCTAGATAATGCGCGAGCACATTAACGGCAGTGCTGAGCGAGCGATCGTTTTTGTCAGACTCAGACGCCAGAGAATCTTCCTCGGTTTTTTACGGCACGCCGTCACTGGGAAGTGATGCACCGTTGTGTGCGTCTATCCTAGTCGGGGGTGGCTACATCGTTCGCGCGCACTTGGCATGTTAATGTGATTTTGGGACTAGTTAGTTGAAATTCGTGGGAAGTGAGTGATTTTTGGTTTATGAACGATTGTGTACACCCGCTTTGATAATCAAAGAATCGATCTTTAATATTTTGTAGAGAAAGCATAAAATTTATGACAGGCATAATCTAGGGGATGACTCGTCGTCTAGGAGAAATTTAAGCTAATGCATGATTTTACGGAACGAGTTATGGATTCCGACAATATATGCTATTTCCGCTGCTTTATATTCAATTGGCGACCGAAATGAAAAATTGGAGCATTTTTCACGCGATTAACGACTATATTTACGAGTTTTATGTAAATCTATTTTTTCGATACATCAAAGTAAAAGAAATTGAAGGAGAGGTTTATTTGGTCATATAGTCACTTGAGATACCTAATCGATACAAGTGTGTCAAGATGGATGCCTTATAACGTCTACGAGCCATACAATGCTCATTAATAAGATAATATTTAATGAAATTGTATATGTAAATGTTAGTTAGTAGACGTAGTAGCTGTAATTATTATCACGTGAAAATTTACAACTGAATCTTGTAAATAAAAGCCTCATCTCGATTAAATAGACCTGCAACCGTAGGACGAAATTTATGCTTAAATTATGGCGAAATTTATGCTTTTTTTTATCTTACCTACGAAAGAGCGAACACTTATAAAAGCAGCTGCGAAACGTTGAAAGGGTCGAAAGAAGAGTAGAAGCGATCGGATGATCGTAGCATAGCCAACACTACGTAGCATCGCGCGCCAAAAGATAACGATCTCTGTCGAGCACAGACCGCTTATCGCTGCCTCAGAGTCCGCCGTCGCTACTTGTCTTACGAACGTTTTGCCCCTGATGAAAGATCGGTCTTATTGTCAGACCACGATGCAGCCTCGGCTTGAAATCGAAGGAGAGAGCGGGATAGAGAGAGAGAGAGAGAGAGAGAGAGAGAGAGAAATTTGTTAACGTACGGACTTCGCCAAGAGCCGGCGATGATTTATCTTTTCAAGTGTGTGGATCCGTATGTTAGATTACGTACGAGGTTGGTCTGCGGGCCAAAAGTATGGCCTTGATGTTTTTAGCCTTCATGCGGGGTGGGGTGGAAATCGGAGGCTCTGGTCTCGCGTATCGCGTTCCAAATGTGTATTTGTATTACTCGTCGACGTATTTCCATTGTTTACGAGCAGTTTCGATATTGCCGCCTTTTATTTTCAAATTATCTCCCTTTATCATTTTCTTATTTACCACACGTGGCAACCGTTACGCGCGTACTTTCGGACAAATATTGTTCATTAGCGAATTATATAATTTCAGAATAATCGAGCCTCTTGATGGTCATTTGTAAATTATCGAGGTGTCGTTACTGCGCTACATCGCTACTTATGTTTCTTTGAAGTTGATTGGAAACAAATCAATAAAAGTGTTTGGCTTACCAATCCGCGCAAGTTGCCGCTGTTTATTAAAAATAAAATAATAATAATAACAATAATAATGATAAACATTGATTTTAATTAAAAAATTCTAATAAAAAATTTTAATCAAAAAGGTTTCATTAAAATCATACGAATTGCAGGCATAAGATGTGATTTAGAAGTTCAAAGATTCTCTTTGTGCTAATGTCAAGAGCTACTAATAAATAATGGTAAATAATTAATAAATACAGCGATTAGAAAATGTATATTAATAATATAAAACTGGAGATAAATTTAATCGACGTCTCTCTTATTTATCAATAATCAAAAATAACTTAATTAATTCAATTAATAAATGTTCTCTACAAAGCGAGGAAAATCTATTAGGTCGCAGCCAGGATACGTTTATCTTCACTTCGTCCTTTTCATCTCGTTGATCTGACCATGGTAATCATTGACGGGAAAAGATGCTGTCACAGTATTTATCAGCAGCTAAGGCACAAGCATAAAGCACCGAGCTGAATGATTCTACGGTAGTCGGTGGTAGAGAGGATCGATGCTCCTTTAATATTGCTCGTAGGGAAAATACTCGTCCACAGGTACTAGATAGCGGTCAGGTGCAGCCTCATCAGCCAACGACTTTAACGAATCGCGCAATTTTACTATGAGGGAAGGAATTAGATATGTGAAGAGAGAGAGAGAGAGAGAGAGAGAGAGAGCGTGAGAGAGAGATAGCGGCGGGGCGGGGGACAAACTTTTATGCGCAGCTGATTAATGAGCTCGGACGCGCACGTATATGTACGGCACGTTTGATCGCGCTTTGCCTGAGATTGCTTTTTAATCGATTAATTTTACCAGGGATGTCGGTAGCTCGAACGAGTTGCACTCCATTCGTTTCTTTGGAAGCAATTATCGTTTTATTGAAATTTATTGCACTTATATAGGCAGCTATGCACCGGGGGATTCTAACTTCACTCGATTTCATAAATTCCTAATGAATAGGAGCTTGATTTGATAAATATCGAGCTGAGTGAAAGTTTGTGAAAAAATTAATGTGTTTATATGTAATTAAAGTTGAATATTCACGAGCATTTTTACGAAAATGGTGGTAATCGTATTTGTCAAGAAATGGAGTTTAAGTTTATAATACAGTCCCTATAAATAATATGATAATAAAACTTGGATTTATCAATAAAGAAATTACTTTTCATTCGATAATTGTGTATCTTTTTTATCATTATTATTTTGAAATTTAAAAATATCACTATTCTTGCTTTTTCACAAGCTTTGTCATTAATAATTCGATACTTTCTAATATAAAAGTACTTAAGAAGAATATTGTATGAATTATTCATTAAAAAAAATATCTTTGTATGTTCTTGAATAATATTATCTTCTTATTATCAGCATAATAATAATAATAATAATAATAATAATAATAATAATAATAATAATAATAATAATAATAATAATAATAATAAAACTAGTAAAATAATGTTATTTATCTAACGCAAACTAATGGATGAAGATTTATTGCAGCATAGAGCATTAGTATAAAGTGCACAAAATGTATGTTTTAATTCCCCAGACAGTCAGCAAATTCCATACGATCTTTAACTAATACTTTAGTAGCAAACAGCCATAATCAGCGTAATGCCAAGACAATCGCGAAGGAATGAAAGAATAAGGTAAAAATGAAGCCTCCAGACATAAAAACGCATGTATACGTTCGTCGGGTGCAGCCCAGGGAAGCAGTAGCGATGGTGTGATGGGTTGGGGGGTGGGGGGGGGGGGGGCCCGGCC
>NW_011948419.1:4175854-4178725 GCF_000503995.2 Ceratosolen solmsi marchali | reverse complement strand
AGCAACGCGAGTTCCACGAGCGACAACTCGACTTGCAAGTGTTTATTCCGAGAATGTGAATCACGAATTGCGGATCCAGGAGTCGTCTCAGTGACGATTTCCTTCCGCTCGTCGAAAACACGGCAAGCATCCGCGGAATGAGTCGGCACTTCCCGTACCTTCGACCCGAGTTGCGTAAGTAGGAGCCGGGAATACGTGCGGATGTAACAGCATTGATTCTCGATCCGGCAAAATTTGAGAGCCAGAGGACTGAAATGGATGACATGTTCGAAATGTTTGAGAGGGCGAAATTCACAGAAGAAACTATTTTGGAAATGGAGGAGGCATCTCTTGAACATTGAATTGGATATGATTGAATGAGAAAAGTTCATATATAATTTCGATCATATTATTAATCATATTATTCGATCATATCGGCTTTAATTCTTCTTTACCTTTTTTATTCGTTTTTATTCATTATTGATTTAATTCGGAAAAATATCAATTCCAGCTTATTATTGTCAGAAATATTTGAATAAAAGGTTTTAAAAAATTAATCCATCGTTATCATTAACGTTGTCATTATTATTGTTTAATATTATTCACGCTATAATACAATTATGATATACTTATCATAATTTTTAAATAAATAATTTTGCTTATTTATATATTAATAATAATCGAGCTTATATGATACATTACAAGGTAATTGATTATTGCAAGACTTTTTACACGTATTATTGTAATATTTCATTTTTCCAAGCATAGAGTGCTAAAGCATAAAATTTATGTATTTTTTGTTTAATGTATAAAATTACTTATCTATGTTAATACAATCCTTAGTAATATAAATATATATCTTGACAATAAATTAGTATATTCGATACTCATGTTCATATTATATATATATATTTATGATTTTTCAACTTGTTCTATTTTATTCAGCTTTATCTTCATACCTTTAATATACTTTGAATAGATATAAATATTCATAAAAGATTGTTGGATTAAAAAAAAATGTTTACAATTTATTCCCATATTAATTAATGAAAGAGTAATTTTTTAATTTGTAACATGCGGTACTTATTGACATTTTAATGTAAACACGTTTTAAGATCGCTTAATAATTTATTATCATTAATAATGAAGGGTCGAATAATAATATGTGTTTCATAATAAGAAAATATATGTGTAATATAATTTATTACTATATAAAAAATTGATATTTTTCTTCATTACTACCACTTATTTATAAATAAAAAAAATTTTCTCCTCCAAGAGTAAATTAATGATTTTTAATTATAATTTTAATTAAATTAACTCCAATGAATTCTAAGTATTTGAATAATGATAATCATTATTATAAACGAGGATTTTTTTTAAGAACACACAACATCGTTATCCTGATCATTATTGCGATAATTGAGTAAGTGATGCAACTAAGAAACTCGCATAATAATTTTTCCTTTCATTCGGTAAATTACAATATTACAAAATGGCTAATGTTCACGGCTTCTTCATTCAATGAGTCATGGAAAAAATATTTTCAGGATAAACGTAATGTCTTTCACGAGCACACTAGCAATAATGCCTCTGCCGCTCGCAGTCTACCATCCATAATCCTTATCCACCAGTCGATGTTCATAAATAAACAAATAAGTCGTAGAGCTGAAGAAGTCGAAGGTGCAGAGGCCGAAAATTAAAATAATCCGTTGGCATTCCAATTTAATTGACGCTTCGGTAATCATACGTAAATAGTGGAGTGCTCGCCGCAGTTTCATTATCCGGGCGAGCGCTTCCCCGCATAATTAATGCTATGCACGACGGTGCGCGGGCTTCATTGGCTTTGATGCGGCTCCTGGCCCTCAGAGAGACAAAACGAAACGGGGCGCAAGGACTATCACGACGGGAACCAACGGGTAATTAAAGCACTTTATCCGTCGGAACGTATCTCGTTAAAGCGGCCGCCCGATATGTATGCAAAGCACCCGGTCGTCGACCAACTTCTTAGCTTAACCGCGATCAGACTCAAGCTTAGAAATCATAATCGACGAGTTCCGCCGACGGTTACAGGATAATAATCATAACGGATCCGAGATATAACTCCACCCACTGCGTCGGTGCATCCCTGCGCTTTCGTTTGGCTGCGGTTGTACGAGTATTTGCAGCGAGGGAGGGACGCGCGCTTCTGTTTTTTTTCCAAATTATAGGGATGATTTTCATTCAGCGACACGCATTTCTCTATTTTTCCGACGGATTTTCAATTATTCTCATTAACCGAGGTCGGTGGTGGATCGACAATTAGTTTTGATTTGTTTGGGATACTGATAGTCTGCTCGATTAATACCAATGAAGGGTGAAGTGGAAGTAAATCAATGGCAATACTCCAAATATCAAAATATTGCATGTATTTATTGGCTCGATATATATTTCGATATTTATTCGAATAATTTTGATGCTTACATTGCTTTACATTACAGATTCGACCATAAAAAAGAGGAATCAATAGATCATGATTCTTCCTTATATGGAAAGAAAAGACTAGGTATGAAAATTACGGACATCGGTAATAAGAAGCTGTTGCTTGTTGAAGACACATGAGATAGGACGTAAGCAGCTATTAATATGTCAAAATATTAGTAGTGCGCACGCAATTCTTGTCTTCTGTTATTTTTGTCTCGCCCGTCCCAATGAAGCGAGATATTTTCAACACATGCGCCTGCGCATGTAGGCCAATGTACGTATACAAATGTACATGGACCGTGGCTATGCATGTATTCACGGGAACTTCGATGGCAATTATAAAGATACGCATTAATCGTTAAGCAGAAGATAAATATATGTATATTCTTAGATGAGTTGTGCGAAGTGGAGTGGAATGGAGGGGAAAGA
>NW_011948419.1:4148008-4175586 GCF_000503995.2 Ceratosolen solmsi marchali | reverse complement strand
CTCTCTCTCTCTCTATCTATCTCTCTCTCTCTCTCTCTCTCTCTCTCTCTCTCCCTTATTCTCCCTCTTTCTCGCAGTATCAGCAAGTTTTGCTCTACCGTAGCCTGGTAAATCTTACTTCGGAGTAAGTAAGAGAGTATGAAAGAGCGAGATGAAAATAGAGTGAGAAACGCAGAAGCATGATGCGGCCGTGCACTCGGACTTGTTCGATTGAATTTTGACAAGCTCGACAAGTTCCTCTCGATCTTTTCGATCCCGCCGGGCGATTTACACCAACGTAACATGCGCCCGAGAACTGAGCTCACTTAAAGAGAGAAGCGCGGTGTTGGAGGCCGTACTCTCTCTCTCTCTCTCTCTCTCTCTCTCTCTCTCTCTCTCTCTCTCTCTCTCTCTCTCTCTCTCTCTCTCTCTCTCTCTCTCTGTCTTCTCTCTGTCTCTCTCACTTCTGTCTCTTGCTCTTCCGCGAGGATGAGATGGGAAGAAAGAGAGAGAGAGAGAGAGAGAGAGAGAGAGATAGATAGAGAGAGAGAGAGCGAGCGAGAGAGAAGGCCAGTGAACCGAACGTCCATGCCGATACGCCTAATCGTGGGAACGAAATTGGACTTACTGACTAGTGCTAGCTCTAAGCTCCTTCTCTTCGATGCCTCACTTATCGTCGAGCTGATTTCTCCCCTCTATCCTTTTCTTCTCTCCTTCCTCGTCCGTGGTGAAATTGAAGTGCTGCGCGTACGTCTCTTCATTTTTACACGAGTGCTAAGATTAGCGAAATGATTAGCATATTTCTATTTTGATTATCGTCCCTATAGCACTCGCCGCGTCTACTTACAAGTTGGCAATTGTCAGGGATCTAGATAAGCAAGGACAATTTAACCCCGAGAATATACTCACGATGTTAGTTAGAATAGGTTACACGAGCGCGCGCACGCACACGCACAGAATCAGACAAACATATAGTAGTGGGTGTACACACATTGGAATCCCTGCGTTCATTCACATAGATACGTATACTCGTAAAAGCGGCTGTACGAGTCAATTGTGTTTCTACGGCTCTGGCTGATGGGATCTCGCCAGCCTCTTTATTCGCGCGGCCCTTGTCCTTTCAAAATTTCATCTAGACACTAGACGTTATCATTGTCCGTAGCTTGTGACCTCGGAACTAATGAGGAACCACATAAAAACAATTTCACTGTCTTAAACGAGATTGACGGTTTTATTCGATTCGCAAATCTAATTTGAATCTCGCTTGCGCGCTCGATCGCCTTTCCTATACCTTTGCCTTTTCGATTCGTCTTTCCGGACGTTCCCTCGACCTTTAGCGCAACTCCATCCAGAGGAGATGCACCGCGCGAGTTAACCTTTCGGATGGCGAGAAAGAACGACTATTTCACGGCCACTTCCTAGGTTCAATGCTCCTACAATTTCTATGCAGCCATGGCATCGCACACGGCATGCTACACCTCATCCCTCTCCCGCCACGACTCGCGCTTGCGCGTGTACGCATGTACGTGTGATTTTGTCCACGCTTACGCACCCGCACGTACGTACACGCACGCGCACGCGACGCACACATCATATATTTATACATGCGCGCGCATGTGTATATAATACACGTGTATATAGACCTTTTACTTTATCTCTTCTTTCGTCCTTCAGCGGTACCAGACTCTTACACTGCAAAAGATAGAGGTCCTTTCCCCCTTCCTGCCCCGACATACTCACATTTTACCGGAGATAAAGAGTATACGTATGAGAGAGGAGGAAATAAGAAGGGAGAGATGGACCGTGTTTTGCGTGTAAGAAGCGTGTGTAAGCGGATAGTCGAGGCATCTAACGCATTCAGGCAGCAGTGTTGCTTGCATAAGATTAAGCAGGCCTTATGCAACCTGCCCTTCCCACACTTATCACGCGCCCTTCTCTTCATTCGTGGACTTGAGAAAGAAAATAGCAAGAAGCAAGATGCTCTTGGAGCCTTGGAGTCGGTGAGCTATGACTCTACGTATCAGCAGTCTAGAGTGATTACGGGGTTATTTAAAGGGAGAGGAATGTTTACCTCATTGAATATACAATCTTCTCAAATTCTTCACTGTATTTGTCTCGTCATTTTCTATTTTTATTCGTCTGTTTTAAACTCAAGCACTTTTTATCATTTACTATGTCAAATATTAGCTAATATAACAAATTTTTCATCTTCTAATTGTTCATCGTACAGTTTTAAAAGTGATGAGTACTAATTACTGTGCTTGTCGAATATTGCAGTTGTTGATTTTGATTTTGTTCATACTTCCTCCCCCAAGAAGATGATTTTATTTAATTTTCAAGTACAATGGACTAACTCGAAACTTTGAAGGAAACTTTAATACAGTTGAATTTTCAAAGCATATACTCTTTCATAGAAATAGGATGGAGGAATTTATCGTAATCGTATAAAAATATCACCGACGATTTTAATCTAATATATATATATATATATATATATATATATAAGCAATTAAATTAGATCCGCAGATAATTTGCTATAAATTTATATTTCTTGCCGACTATCGTTCATTGCATTTGTATTGTCGGTAAAAGTGGCATATTTTCTTTACCTCGAAATTTTAATAGCAGTACGTGGACACAACAATTACGAGCAAACGTCATTTGAAATTGAGCATAATTAAAGCTATTATAATACACTGCAGATATAATCGAAGATCGATTACATATGAGCCATTTCCATCTATATTCCGTAATATTCGATCGAAGCATCGTGCATCGTATTTTTTAACAATACCCAGATTGAAAAAAAATTACAAAAATATTTGCCGATTTATACATAACTCGAGACTCCTCGTAGCGTCACCGCGCCGACTTTCAACTAACCAGATATTACCAAGTACATCCGACTGTTCCTTTCTTCCTCCTGTTTTTCTTCTCAGCAGCGTTCGGCGGTGCCGAGTGACACGACGAAGGAGAGAGTGAGAAGGTACGAACAGAGAGAGCTCGGAGATAACCCTAGAGGAAAGAAGGAAGGAGGAGAAGAAAGAGGAAGACGAAGAGGAGGGGGAGAAGGAGGAGGAGGAGGAGGATAAACAAGAAGAAGAGAAACAAGAGAGGTACACGGTGAACGCGACGAAGAGAGAAGAAGCGTACTTCGGTGGACTCTAGAAGCCGGGAAGTCAGCGGGGGTCAGGCAGCCAGGCAAGCAAAGATGCTCCTTCGCGATCGTGTCGGGCGGGGCTGCCTCCTCACGACTTGAACTATCGCACGCCCTCACTAGCGTATACGCCTTGGCAAAGAGAGGAAGAGAAAGACAGGAAAAGGGAGATGAGGAAGAGAGAGAGAGAGATAAAGAGAAGAGTCGATCTTCTTCACGGACGAGATGCGCACCCTGTCTGGATCCCGGTCTGGCTGTTGTATTCATTTTGCTTTTATAGCGTCTACTCCTTGGAATATGTAATTCCTGAAATAATGGACTCATTAATCAATGAGCTCTTTTTAATGTAATGGGAAAATTCATTTGTCGTTGCATAAAAGTAGACATTCGTCACAGACGTCCTATTAGTAATAATCGAATCAAAAAGATTTTTATAAATGTATTTGTTTATGAGTGAAAACTGCTAGGTAAGAGCTCTGATAATCTATAATATTCTCATACGCTCTGATCGTTGTTATATTCTATAGATAAATAGAGGAATCGTTTATTAATTCGATGCAATTATTTAGATAAGATAGTTTCCACGGTAATGAAGGAGTAAAAGCTGTAGCAAATAAAAATTGGCCGAGACTATTGCAGTTCGGTATTTAATGTTCTTCCTACAAACATACTTCGATGAATGTCATTGAACAGTTATCTTTATCTAACACTCTTTATCATAATATAACAATTTCACCGTAAAATTTGTGTTCAGCGCATCCGAAACTACGACACAACGATATTTCATCTACTTATATGTTGAATTTCATGTAACTTTCATCATAACAATAGTGATCAGTCACATGTCATTCAAATAACGCAAAATTCCTTAACATTGGATCTTTGAATAAACCGAATGTATGTGAGTCAATTAGCAGAAATCCTGTTCCAGAGGAATAAAATCGTCAAAGGGCAAGGACTTGGCTCGGAGTTTTAAAACGTCGAATAATAAATGACTCTCTATGGTATTGGCGCAACCTGCTCGAACCATCAGCCCCACACGGATCTACGCTATCAAACTCCGACGCAGCAACGTCAACGAGTGAGTTCTTTACACCGTGCATGCAGGCCTCGCCTCCACCCATCTCCTTCTCTAGTCGGTCAAGCTGCGCCCGGCCCCTCAGAAGCGACGTGCACTCGAAACGTGAGCCGTAAATTTTCTATCGTAATAAAGGTATTATCCGGCGATACATCGAAAAGCAACTCATCCGGATTCTTCGCGGTGAGTCTCGCTTCGCATGCGAAAGTGTTCACGAGCCTATTGGGAAAATAGTGAGGGCGGGCGGTCCTCACCGAGCGAAGAAGAAGGGACGAGCGAGAGGGGGAGGTAGATACATCACTTTGGGGAATTTAGTATCAGCCCGAACTTTACGCTTCAACACCAAAGGAGCGCGGTTAGTGCCGGAGTCGATGGATGTCGATGAACGAGCTATTGGTCCTGTCCCACATTCGCTCGGCCTTAGCAGCTTTGCACGATGATCCGCCTTTTTTCTGCAATACCGTACTCCACGGATTCCAGATCGGCAGTGTTTTTACCCGCGCTGATTTATAATAGTAGGAACATGCTCGTAACTGTGTGCTGCAGCGGCTTTCTGCTCTTTCCCATAAAGTCTACAATTGTATCGAGGAAAATTATTAGCGATACACGATAATAATAAAAGGTTTGCCGTTTGCCATTTGCTGTTAATTTGGTGATGGTGCTAATAGTACTGGTAATAATAAGTTTATTAACGACTACTTGTAAACGAACTAGTTTTTGCTCAACGTGACCTTGTTCGGTGTTGGCGGGCTGTTTTCGAGAACGAAGACTGCATTCATCATTCTCGGTCGAACATGTAAGCAAGGGATTTTAAGGGCCTGCAAGAGAGGCACTGAAGAAAGTATATTTATCCATAAAAAAGCAAAAGCAAAAACAAAAGCAAAAGCAAAAGCAAAAGCAAAAGCAAAAGCAAAAGCAAAAGCAAAAGCAAAAACAGAAGAAAAAACAAAACAATAACAAAAAAGGAAAAAGAAAGGAAAAGAAAAGAAAGCCATTATTAAGTGCGTTCCTTTGAGCATTATCCATTGAGCTAAAGACACGGATATACGCAACGATGCACGTACACACGTAAAGTGCAAGCGTCAGTGTATCGTAGCATATTAATTTTCGATTTATCTTCGTTGGAGTCGGTTCTTTCATTTCTCTATCGGTGCTTTTACCAAATAGCTCGCCGAACCTTCGGCAGCCCGACAGGAGATCTTCGGACTTCCCTTTTTCTCCACCATCCGAACCACTTTGCTTGCTCTAGTCTTGTTCTGGGAGTCCTTTGCTTTACGCCGATATGAGCCGTCTACACTGTTCAATGTTACTTACAAGATTACGCACTGCACTCCTTGCTTAGCAACCGCGAATGATACCGACATTCTGAACGTTCAATGTTTGCATTAAATACCATTAATTTATGGTAAAATTGTATGTAATTAAATCATGCGTTATGATGCTTTTTTTCTTTTAATACCCTGGAAGACTGTAATTTACAACTTATCAAAATTCTAAGTGTATTCATTTAAAAATATGACACACGCATACATTCCCATATAAAGTGGACATAATGCGCTCAATCTTCAACATGCGCAAGTCATCATTCAGAACTGGATATTCAAAAGTTCAATTAAGAAAGAAAGTACATGTTACCTGCTGCATTCTCGATATATAAATAAATATAAATGTATAGCGAGCAACGTAAGCAAACTTTGTTAATAGCGTGTGAAATAAAAGCCAAAAGCCTTGTTACGTTTATCTACAAAAGAATAGACACGGAATTCAGAACACCTTATCAATTCCGATATAGCTCGAGTTCATTGGGCTCCGAGAATTTCGGGAATGTGCTGCGTCGATTATTCACTGGGAGTCTGTTTGCGCACAATTGTGTGTCCAAGTCCCCGGAATTGTGTACATTCATTGGGTTCGCGCCTTGTGTCGCGCCATAAAACAACAGTAGCTCGTGACTCAGCGCTTTTCAAAACACAGAGAGATAGAGGGAGAGAGAGAGAGAGAGAGAGAGAGAGAGAGAGAGAGAGAGCGAGAACGAGGAAGTGCAGAGAAAAAGTAAAGTTTGCAAAGATGGGTCCGCTTGTTAAGTATGTGCCAAGTTAAAGAAAGAAGATTCGATGTGAGTTGCATTCAAGATCGGGCAAAGCCATAAGCGACGATGAATCTAGGACACGAAATTTGATAGAATAATAATGTCGATGAGATGATGATAGGACACATGGAATATGGCTTAATAAAATTATTAAGCCAGCCTTTGTAGATCGAAAGTGTTCTACGTATTTTAAAACTGAAATTAAATTGTCATTAATAATTTCATTTCATTATTAATTTAATTACATTTTTCACGTAAATTGTGGATGAATTGAATCCCTATTAAAATAAACTACAATGAAAATAACGTAAACATGTAAACATAATTTTAGAACATAAATAAATAGATAAAAAAATTAATAGAAATAACTTTTCTTGTAAGTACAATTTGAATAAAAAGAAAAATATTTTAGTTTGTACACGTAATACTTGGTATGATTTATAAGATTTTCTACGATAACAATTATAATTATATAATCCAGCAACTTTCATTAGAAATTTCTATTTATATGCAATTATTTTACAGTGAGATATATAACACTAAACTGCACAACTAAAATTTGTTAAATATCATTCTTCGATTGGATTTAGTCAAGTGCATATTAACAGGCATTTAAAATTATAAAAAGTTAATTGGCAATATTAGTGGCACTAGGACAAAAGTACATATATACTATTTTATTCTTGCATTTTATTAGATTCGAGCGATTACGTATTAAATAAAAGAGCAACAGCAACAAGAAATGCCAATTCAAATTTTTTTAAATCTCTGAATTCATTATTGGCATACTCTTGTATGTAAGGTAGTTGGCTATAATAAGTCAGGTTGTTTATTTACTTCATGAACTAGATTCAATGAATACACTTCTGCAATGGATTTGCTTCTTCTATACGAACCTCTTTACTCATTATTAAATTGTTTATAAAGTGCATTATTCATAAAGCATCGAGTATGTAATGGAATATCCTTTTAGTTGTTCGTGTCAGTTGTTTGCTGTAATAAGAATTCATCCTTCTTTATTTCAAATAGATGTATTATATTCTTTTTACGAGACTTGTCAATAAACGTAAGTCAATTATTCAAACAATTATTATTAATTATAAAGAAAAAACTTGTTATAGATTTTTGATAATTTACCGATTAAAATAATGATTTTAATGTGTAAGTAGAACAATTTCCAAAGAATTTTTAAATTACTAGTTATATTTGTATTTATTTATTTTAAGTAGAATGTAAATGAATTTGCCTAGGCGAGTCGTTAAAAGGAACAATTAATTGATGGCTAAACGAACGTAATTTTTATCGGATGATATTCAGTTTACCTGTTGCTTTATAAGCAGATTCCTGAATTGACAATAGCAAGCAAAGGTATGGCGAGAAAATAATAATGAGAGTACGCGTAGAGGTACGCATAAAACATTATAGGACTCTCTGAATTACATTGAACAGAACATGGAGCAAACAAATTCGATGAATTTACGAAGGTGGAGAAGAAAAGAAGATTGCCACGCACTGAAAACTATAAATTCATGTGTGCGTGCACTCTCGTGATTGCTTTTAATCGTTGCGCCACCGCACATGCGCACCAGGACCTTGAGTAGCCATAAAACTCAATCTTGATGAGAGTGTCCTTGCTCGAGTCTACTTATAAAACTTTTCTACGCTTAAACCTGATATGGCGGTGCGCGGCGCCGTACAAACGAGAAATCGCAAACCGTGAAAAACAATCAAGTCTCTGGAGAGATGAAATGAAAGCAATAGGAAAAAACAAGAATATATACCTGAATCACTGACTAAAAGGGCAGAGCATTTTCATCATTGAGTTGTATCTCTTTTTTCAATGAAACCTTTCTTATTTTATTTTAAGATGCTTTTTCTCATAAATCTTATATGAAGTTCCTTATTTATATTTAATTGTTTAAGGAGTTAAAATATTGACAATTATGTTATATATAATTATATTTCGATAATGTACGTGTCGATAGATTAATCGAAATTTAATATTAACTACTGTATTCATTTATTGATAAAGCATCCTCTGCATTACAAAAACTTAAAATGTTTGTTTGATAAATTAATATGATATTATATGAACTATCGAAGTATTGTTACAATTAGTCCTATAGCTTTATATTCACCTTATTATAAATATTTTCGTTATAGTTTGTTATTATTTTCTATGCTAACTAATCAAAACATTTTTAATTAATTAATTATTCGACGACTTTTCGTGATTATACGTTGTTGAAATAGATGCTGTTACAGTAATAAACTTTCTTGCCTTTAAGAGATGTCAATTAGCTAGTAAGGCTTCATGTTTCTCTATGTTTATAATTACAATGATGCTCGTATTAGAATAGTATGGTATATACAATAACATATAGCCTTATGAATTCTAATGTCTTTAAAGTGTAAAATTCTTGAATGATATTGCAAAAACTAACTCCATTACAATTTCAGTATTTATTATGTAAATTACATGTTTTTACTATTTTATCGATACAAAACATATTTTAATGTCTTTATTTATAATATATATATATAAGATTTTGTTTCAAGCTCAGTCAAATGATTTATAAAAATTGTCGATAAATCGAAATACAATGTACATTGAATGATTAATTTGGACTCTTATTTCAAAACAATTTGAAATGTAATTTTTTTATGATTTTTATCTAACCAATAAATACTGTAATAAATACTATAGATAAATTCTAAAGACTTTATTAATTGATTTATTATTTTGCTGAATTTATAGCTCTAATACTATGTTATTATGATTATCTATGATGGTTATGAAAATTTTAACTATTTTTACAAAGCCTTGATCCACTAGGAGACTCAGTTTTAATTATAATGATTTTCCCTTGCAATTTTTTCAACTTCAAGTCACAATATTAATTACTATAATTGACTTACATTCTATTATATTTAAACCAAAAATGTCAACAATTAACTGTCTTTGTGAAACATTTTCTCTTCATATATAGTATTAATTAACGTACATCTAATAAGAGCGAAATCTTTTTATTAGATAAATTTTATTAAATTTCTAATACTTAATTGTTAAAGAATTCCATTAAGTTAGGAAAAATTTTCAACGAGGAATAGAATGATATATATAATAAATATTTCGGAAAATTATATATGGCGATATAATAAAAAATTTAAATAAAAAAATTATTTTTCATATATTACTGGCGTATTATTGTGAGACATGAAGTTAATTTAAAATCCATTATGTCTAATTAGAAATATATTTTATTTTAATTTTTAACATTATGCTAGGGTCAAATGGCTTTTATAACGTCTAACAGAAAATTTCTAATATGAATTTTAAGCATTAATTTACAACAGTTTTGACGTGTATTTAAAATGACAATATTATTATTGATATTGATTTCATTGTTTATTCCCAATATATAGTAGCTTAATGAAAAAAAAAATCTGGCATATAATTTTGCAACTTGCAATTTGATAATCTAATATATGAATATTTATTAAATTGCATCCTAAATAATCTTTTATTATTTTTCAATGCCAACTGACCAATGCGATTATCATCATCGTCATGTGCTTCATTGTTCTGTAAGTAATTTCACTCAAAAGAGCCAAATTATTTAAATGTACCTAAAAATCATTGTGCTGACAAAAACTTCAAAGGCTTCGCTATGATTCGGATAAGTTTTCGACACGTAGCGACTTTAATCCTCAAAGGAATCTGACTGGTCAGTCCCACGAGCTCAAAGAAATATTAATACGCTCACACGCTTTCAAAAATGGAGACCGACAAGTGCTCACGTCGTGATGAAAAGCGTATAACTATGTGCTGTCATAATTTACCTTCGATACACAAGGAATCTTCGTTAACCGACTTCTGTCGCGATCGTCTCACTTTAATTATATAATGCCGCTAAACACCAAGTAAGACGAGAGACAAAGCCTCGTTTATCTTTTGGCTACGGTATTTAAATGAACTTTATTACAGTGAGATTAAGAGAAATAATCGTCCAATTGCCAACTGAATACACGATTTTTGAGATGAATTTATTCAGAATATAAATTTTCGATAAATGTGCTTCCACACTGTACTTTTTTAAATGAACGTACTGTGACTTTAAATGCTCTGCTACTATAAATAAATATAAACGGATATCTTGCTACAGTGTAAAAGAATTTTCTTATTTCAAATTATCAAATAATTAATTATTAATACGCTAGCTTGTATTTACACAAGATTCAATTTCATATTCATACTACACACGCGCGCTCTCATATAGTTTCAGTTTAATTATCAATACATACGTACGTTAATTGTAACGAATAATCGTCAATAGAATGTTTAATCAGACCTTTAGCAGCCATATATTATCAAACATACATTCCAGTAAAGACGTGAAATTATTTAGAAAACTTTTTGAGCTCCTTTTTATAAAATTAAAAAAAAAAAAGTATTTAAATAATATATTTAGGTTTACCTCTAAAGTGAAATAAATATTCCGTTATCGGAAAAACAACTTAAATTGCATGATTATGATGTAATCGAATCAAGTATTCTGTTCGCGAGAATGAAAATGTTTAAATATTTTAAAAAAAAGTAAGGAGAGTATGAGTTATGTCTTCTTTCTAGACATAGTATTATCTTCATTATGAAGCATTGTGAATGCATATATTCATCGTTGGTTTGCAAATTTATTGACGCGACAACTTGTTCATGAACATGCATCATGCGACTCCACCTCATCGTTCTCAAATAAAGGATGGGAAATGAAGATTAGCATGGAAAAATATTTTTAAATTGCATAAGAAAACGAACGCTATTCAATTTTCATAAATCTTTAATAAATTCTTTCGAGGAAAATCAAGGGTGATCGCATTATCAAATTCCTTACGCATTAATTTGACATCCTAATTAGATTAGATTTAATTACATACTGTACAACTATTACTCATTGTATAACTATTTTTCTATTTAAAATAATTAAAATCATAACAGCAACGTGTATTTTTGTATTCCGTTGACATTGCACTTATGTTATATAATTCTTACGTATATTTTAGAGATGCAAAGCAAAAGCTTTAATTTTATTAATAAGCCTAAACAGCATTTAAATATATCATTTAAAGAAAGCAGAAATTAGTTCTAAACAGTTTGATGAAAAATCATAGATAAATTATAACACATCAAGTGAAATAATGTGTAAAATAAAATTAATATAATATTTTTTAAATATTTATTTTCAGATAAATGAATAAGCATTTAATGCAAGAATAATCGCTTTTATATAATGGTATTTATTTTTTGATTAATCAAACGTAACCTGACTTTAGATATTTCTTACGAATTATGCTGAAAGAAGATTTAAAGAAGTTTTAAATAAGCAAATGTATTGAAAAAAGTTGTCACAAGTGAATAAATTAATTCTTGAAGAACGTCAGTTTTCCACAATAATATAAAATAAATAGAATAAAAAAAATAGAATAAATAAAATAAAAATAAAATATAATAGAAGGCTCGATAAAGATAACATGGAGCCAAGTAGGATATCGAAGCTTCGCCGAAACTCCTCATCAGAGACAGACGGTGGAAGTTGTCTGTAAGGCGACGTGGCGTAAAGGCGCCCCGCGGTGGGGGGGGGGGGTCGGAATAGGCGAGCTCGGAGGAGACTGAAGATGTTGGGATGCAGCTATGGCATTGCCATAGCGGCGAAGGGAGGGAAGGTAGCGAAAAATATGGGGAGAATTCTGGGCGCGCTGAGGAGACTCACGATCGGAGTCGATAGCCAACGGCGAATTTGCATTCGTGGAATTTTCTCTCGCGCGTTCGAGTGGAGAGTCGTTGCCGGTTGAGTATTGCGCGGCGAGGAAGGGGCTAGGAGGAAGGGAGTTCGCGAGGACGGTCAACCGGTGGCCCCTACCTCGTGTCCGCGCTATGATGCTATGCAAACTCGACCTTCTCTATGTGCCCGCCATTGACGTTTCCTGGATACGCTGCATCCTACACGTACGTGGTATGGTGGCGGCCAGTGTCGGGGATACGCGAAGCTGCAGTTGGCGGGAGGGGTGAGGTTGGGGGTGGAGGGCTAGGAGCGCGCATTCGTTAATGCGACACGACTCCTCCGCTCGGGATTATCGGCGAAAAATGCATCTTTATCTTGATCCGATTGTGCAGGTCGAGCCTCGGGCTTTTGCGCACTTTTTATTACCCCCACCACTGTTCCACCTCTCTTTTGGGCGTTCCTTCTTTCGTTTTCCCACTTGTTCAACGCCGCGGAATCGCATAGCAGTTCGTCGCTTTTATCGCCGCGGAGTCATAAATTGTCGTGCTCCGGTTCTGTTACGATCGAACGCCACGATAAGGTCTGCCTAAGTTTTTGGAGGAACTCGTAGTTGGCGTAGGGGATTATTGGATTGTTAAAAATTTCATTAATTGGCTCATGGTTGTTCTACTAGCATTAAGAGTTATGTCCATTGCACGGAAATATGGATAATATGTATTGCATTAAAGCTTAAAATATTGACAGTTAAGAAAAAAAGTATTACGTAATGTTATGTTTAAAACTGGGGAAATAAAGAAAGGAAAAAAAAGCAAGTATGGCGATTGGAAATGAAAATTATTTAAAAAAAATAAATTCCTTTCCATTTAAGTAATTGACGGATTTCCGTATTTATCGACAATATTATGTTGCGTCAAACAATAGTTGAATTAATTAATTTTATCACATTTATCTTGAATGACTAGATGAATTTAGTTGAATTAATGCCTCTTTCACAAATGATCGTGGCCTTCACTAAAATAATTAGTAATTACTGATGATTCCTATAGACCGATAAATAGTAATACCACCTCTCCCTTACTGGACGAAATCGTTCAAAGGGCTAAAATGAATTTTCGTCTACTATTAAATAAAATATAATGCTGCGCGTATCAAGAATTAAGAAATGAACGATAACGATGACATCTACCATAATTACGTCGTCCATTATGCTAAAGTAATTCAATAAATAGCAGCGATTACGAAGCGGCCACCGTATCATCACGGCCAACTACGGTAGCAAGTGTACCACAGGCCTACGGAAAAACAAGCCAAACCGGACCTCTCTCCCTCTTCCTCGTCTTCTCTCTTGCTCCCTTGCTCTCTTCTCTCTCAACTCATCGGTCTATCTATCTATCCATCTATCCATCTATCCATCTATCCATCTATACATCTATCTTCTCTCTCTCTCTCTCTCTCTCTCTCTCTCTCGTTCATATTCTCTTTATCTTTTATACCGATCGCTTATACAACGACTTCTCCCTCTGTGTTACCATATCTTTCAATACTACACAGATAGCGCGACATTATACAAACAATTAAATATGATTTATAATTGTTGTAGTTGTTATTGTTATTAAATTTCCTTAGTAAATAATTGTAAATAAGTGAATAATAGAAAAGAGACGGAAATTTATTCTTAATTTATTATCCAACGTTCGTGGAGTACCAGATCCTTTTTCTATTTCATGCTTATTGTTGCGTGAGCTAAATAGTAATTTCCTTAAATTTCTAGTTCAAGTTCCAATTTAAATGAACATTGCAGCTAACGCTTACTTTTCTAATATCGCCATAGCCTTCTCAGAATTGATGGTTTATCATTATCTAAGAATTTATTTATTTACATGTAAGAAATAAAAGGTAATGCGTATAAGGAAATGTATATCGAACTACATAGATTACGTTGCACAATTGAGCGAGACAAATGGTACATCGAAGCTCATCAGTATCATCGAAAAAATGAATTTATATTTGCCAATGGAATTTAATGGGTATTAAATGTGAAAAATTACTTTAGGTATAAAATGGATCTTTGAATGTCTGCAATCGAGCGGTAGGGAAATAAAATAGCCGTACTCGTTTAAAAAGGAATGCCAACGAATAAATGATGCATCGACATTTGATTTGGATATCATTGATGCTCGTGAAAATAGCTAAGGTACGAGAAGTGTGGCCTTGGCTCGTGACGCACCATTTCTGGATAATAATCGATTAGCGGCGCCAATTCTCACATCGCCAATCGCTGTTCGTCCGCGGAAACATCGGATCGCGTATGCCTCGTTCGAGCTCCCCCCTCTCCCCTTCCGCCCCAATCATCACCGCCACGGCCACCGCCGCCGCCCCCGCCGCTGTGCAAATCCCAAGTCCAGGGATAACCGGATGCTCGGTCGCCGTTCTGTGTCACGAGGCAGGGGAGGGGCTCGGGGCGGCCAAGCCGTGGGGGCGGGGGATTGTGGGGAGGGGAGTAGAAAAGGCTGCCCCATATGCAGCGCGCATTATCGTTTCGCGCTCGTGTCGCGGCTCCCCTATCTTATCGTAATCGGCAATCTCCCGTGGCGGGCGCGAATAGAACGTGTTCGAGCGAGGGAAGCTCGATCTTTCCTCTTTTGCGCGCGCGGACCTGATGCGTGTGGTATGCCGACTCTTCGCGGAAGGAGCCGAGCGCGCGGGCATGCGCTGAAGAAAGCTCCGGGATATACTTTGGCTTTATTAGGTATATGCGCCTTTGACGCGACGCGCATCAGCGGTGCCGACGATCTAAAAACGAGTCCACGGTCTGCGCTCCTACAATGCGCCGCTTCTTCCGCTTCATCGTCTTCCTCGTCTCTCGCTCTAACTCTCTCTCTCTCTCTCTCTCTCTCTCTCTCTCTCTCTCTCTCACTCTCTTCTTATTCGCCGATTGATTGTTTCGTGCTTCTTATACATTAGTAGTGTCGGAATTCTTATGCATTACACTTTTTTTCGGTTCGATTGGTCTGACCTTATAGGATATCTAAGACACATTTTTCAGAGCGTCATTCGCCGCGTTGCGGAATGGAATCCAATGGCTTTTTCTTTTTTCTTCATTTTAAATTCCGCTTAAAGAGGCTCGTGCTATTTTGGCTTGCGTAACTGGAGCTGACATTCATAAATATTAACGTTAACCAACGCATCTTTTATCATATTTTTAAAGGATGCTTTTTCAGTGCTTATTGCTTGTGCCAGTTCTAGTCCCATTATTCTCAACAAATAAATTCCGTACTTCATACTTACGATACGTATATTGTGCGCGACTTGCAAAAATATTTATTTTTAAAGCATATATCCGAAGAAACATAGTAGGTGAATGAGTAAGAGAAATTAGAATACGGAGCCGTGTCCCTTCGTCCATTTCTGTTCTTGTTTCTTTCATTCTCTCTCTCTCTCTCTCTCTCTCTCTCTCTCTTTTCTCCTCGTTCCTTGCTCTCTCATTCTCTCTCCCACTTGCTCAACCTCTCTAAAACGAAACGCTTGTATTCCACGATTCTGACTTCCCGTATTGTTTGGGTGCTCGAGTTTTATCGCACACAGTTATCTAAGAATCAGGCGCACTCCGACACCATGGAGTTCGAACTAATAGTTCGGCTTGGCCTCTCTTCGCAAAATTCTTTGCCTACAATCTTTTGTATTATAGTCCATAACGTAAGAGATATCTAAAGGTTGCCTTTTTCGAGATTCCAATATCGATACAATATTTCAAATTCTTGCTATTGGATAAGATAGAATTATTAAAATATTACAAATACAATACAATTGCTAGTTTCTTGTACACACGAGTCTAATTTTCACCCTCCACTTCATTAATGTATTTCTATAAAATATTTAAAATAATGTTACAATAATAGATAATTAATAATAATAATAATGTTGATAATGATAATAATAATAAAAATAACAATAAGAAGAAGAGTAATGATAATGGCATTTTAAATAATAAATACATAATATTACTTACTTGACTTCTAATGATTACTATATTGAAATAGAGTTACATATTCAAAGAAAACTGAAAATCACTCTATGGTACTGTAATATTAAAAAAATGAATTAAACTAATTATTTCATAGTGATAAGATGTAAAACAGTTGTATACTCATTCTATTATGAACTCTAATCGATTGTAAATATTCACATAATATTTTTTTTATTTTATTTAAAAATCTAATAGTCTAGAGTTATATTTTAAGATACATTTATGTAAAAACGATATGAGACAAAAATAAATCAACGAAGATGTCTTAAAAAATGTAAATATCATATAAAATTGATCAAAATTGTAATAATAATTAGAAATAAATTGAGATTAAACGATCGATTTATGTCTATTCAAATTTCTTTTGTTTTTTTGTCCATTTTTTGTTTCGCCGTTTCCGTACCTTTTGTAAACCAAACTCATCGATGGTTTATAACGAAAGTTTGCCTTTTAATTCAGTCTATAATTTTCTGATTGTCTAACTCTTTAATATGTAAATAACAAGTATCGCTACTTGTAGAAGTTCATCCTTCATTCTTGTCAAGACTCTACATTTCTCGATTGCAAACAAATAATTAGTTACTAGAATTACTATACTGCATCATACTTACATTGATAATTTCATCAATTGGATTCCCGTTTAATTAATTTTTTGATATAACTAAAATATTCATGTAATTAATTTCAATATTGAAATTACACAGAAAACTAAATATAACGTAATATACTACTACTTTGTATAAGTGAAAGTTCTTTGTAATATAGGTGGATTGTATGTGCTGAATAAAATTGTATGAAATATTCCAATCACCATCAGTACTATTCAATACCAATCAATAAATTTGATTATATATTTATCGATAAATTATAGTTAATAAATTATAGAAAACTCATCTTGGAAAGGAAAGCAAACAATTAAAAATTATCTTCATATCATTTTTTAATATTTTTATAATAGTTATTTGATACTTGCATTATTTTCGTATTTTATTTAACAATATTTTATATTATCAAATTGTTTTATTAATCCGATCTTTCTCATATACTGTACTAATTTGTATATACTAATCTCAATACTTTGATATCTTGTTTTGTCATTCTTCTAATTTGACTCGTAAATTTTTTATTTGCTCTGAATATCCTTCTTTCTTTTTTTTTTTTTTTTGTTTTTATTTTTGTTTTGTTAGTACACTTGTTCAACTAATGGAGAATTCCGAGTAATGACGTGTGAATAACCATTATCGGCGGCGTAACGAATTTGCAATTACGACAGATAGTTATGATTACCGTGGACTCATGATTAAGGAACTTTTCAAGAAAGTATACTTTTGTCTTTCGTTTTCATCATTTCCAAGTCGATTTATTCTCAGATATACGGTTGATTTGTGACTCAAATTAGTTTATGATTCGTTTGCAGTAGTCTGTTCTTTATTAACATTTTTT
This sequence comes from Ceratosolen solmsi marchali, assembly GCF_000503995.2. Classification (NCBI taxonomy): domain Eukaryota; kingdom Metazoa; phylum Arthropoda; class Insecta; order Hymenoptera; family Agaonidae; genus Ceratosolen; species Ceratosolen solmsi. The sequence goes on along the minus strand of NW_011948419.1, from coordinate 4,158,036 downwards.
TCTTTATTAGTATTTATTCTTCAATCAAAATGTTATGAAACGCTATTTGAATTAATAGATAATGTAAGTAAAAAAATTAATTGTAAATTTTATTTAATTATAATGACAATAATAGTGATGATGCAGAAGAAATTAAGTTTGATTTCATAAATATGAATATTTAGAATGAAGTTTTTTATTATAATTTGAAATGAACATAAATTTATTCAAATTCATACATTGAAATATTAAATAATGTTATTAGCCTTTATATTTTTCGGTATTTGTACCGGCGAAATTATCGAATTTAAAAAATGATTGAAATTGAATAAGAGTCGATAAGATTTTATGACGTTGGAAATTTAAATTAATCAATATAGTTCATCTGTTATAAATGAAACTCGTCTGATTAATCTAAGTAATAGGATAACTATTGGGACATGAATGAATATATGCCTACAAAAATTGGCGACAGCTTATATTTCACTATTATTTTTTAATATATTGAAATTGTGATTATCGCTGGTCTACAATGAAATACATAATAATTGAAAAAAGAGTGGCATGCACATAAAATCCTCGGTTATTCCGAATGCTAAACTGCTACATGGAAACTCCTTATGTTAAAGCTAAAACATATGCAATTACTAACCGATAAAAAATCATATAATCAACCTATGATATGTAAGCAAAAGAATAGTCGAAAGGCCTTTTTAAAAATTGTTCGCCAACTCGATACTAATATTATCGCGGGCTTCACGATGGCTGTAAACAAAAGAAGATCACCAATCTCTGACGTCAGTGCGCACTCGCTTGGGTTGACGACGTCGAAGACAGTCAACGTCGGCCGAACCCAGAAAAATTCCCAGCGATAAGCGACGCTCGTTATTACGCAAATGACAGTACACTGTCTAGCTTTTTATCCCCTGCATGCATGTACCTTTTACTTTTCAAATGCTCCCGAGCACGACTCTTTGCCGTGCGTTTTATCGAGATTACAATGCGCGATTCGTCCAAGTATTTTTTTGCCATTTTCGCGATTGCCAAGGGACACACATATATAGTAGATGCGAGATAGAGGCCATCGAGGATGGCGACCTGCTGGAAAAAAAAACAAGTCGCGCGCTAGACAGGAAGATGGAGTAACAGATGAGAGGACGGACAGATGTTTATGCGCGAGGGAGGATGAAAACAAAGGAGATAGAGAATGAAAACGAGAGAAGAACTGGGGAAGACAATCGACGATAATCCATGTTGAAGCTCTTGAGTATTGTGCCACTTTCGTTGCACAGGTTGGATACTGTTAGGCGTGATTACCAGCCAGTCCATCCCTATTTCCGTCCCTTTCCTTCTCCTAGTATGTGAAAATACTTATAATTGTATATTATATATATTTCAATTATATTATCAATTTTTAGATTATTGCAAATTCATAGTGAATTGAAATTTGCTTGAAGGAATCCCTTGAGGGTTGCTACATATATCGGTAATATTTTCTTAAAATGTGTATTAATAATTTAAAAAAATCATTTGACAGAACATTACAAAATTCGAACAAGTTTTAACATTATATTTACAGTTATGGCATATTAAATACTTGCTAGAGTACGTTAAAAATAGTATTCTGTAAATTACGAGTTCAACAATTCAGTGATCTTCGTACTATTATTTGTTTTCTAATTAGTAGAATTAATAGTAAAAAAAATTCACAACAGATACTATTAATGGATTAAAAAAATTTTATATTCCGAACGTTATTGAATTAACTCATTTAAATTTTTTTAATATTATTTCAGTATGTTCATATTGTAGGTCTCTCAATCTATTTGTCAAATGCATATGTTCTGTGCAATATCGCTATCTCTTTCCTTATTGATTATTTTCACTACATCGACCGAGTAAATTTATATATACTGGCTACGTGTAATCGCTCAGAAGTGGTAAGTTGAAAAAACTATGGTCTTCCATATTTCTCATAAGGGTATTTACAAATTGATGGCAGTGACTAATTTATCAATTGAAAGGTACTCAAGCTAATAATTCATGGAATTGTTGTGATGATATGGAGGAAATACTATAAGGGTAAAAGTTTCTGCAGTGCATATCTACGAGTATCTCGACCATCGGAAAAGTACGTAAATGATAGAAGTGAGTGAAAAAATAAGTTGGCTAACTATATAGGACGAATACAAATTATTATTGCTATATTGGACGAGAAACATGATAGAGATGGAAAGAACGTGGAATAAGAATAGTTTTCGAATATATGATTTAATAATTGTATATTATACGATAAATTGTGTTTATTATAAGACTTTAGTAACTTATAAATTAGAATAAAAGTATCAGTCGTACGTGCAATACATAATTATAATAAGTACAACAATTATTAAAAAAAAATTATTTATCATTTCAATCACTCTATTCAATTTCATAATTCTTTTATTTATTGTTAATTTGATTTACTCTCAAGTCCCAAAGGAACTTTGAATAATTAATTTATATATTCTTGAACGGGATAATAATTAATAGTTTTATTATCGGTTAACAGAGGCTTTCGACGTGCATAAAAATCTAGTATTCACATGTGTTTTTGCAATGAAAAAGTAAAAGATTCAAATTTTTCTACAAAATAACGAATTAAAAAGTTATTGCCAGCTAAACGCTTGATTTACATATAATGTTGAGCTAAATTTATATCAATGTAAGCAACTACACTCGCGCGGAGTTTCACACCTTCATACCATGAATTTTAATTTGGTTTTGGTAAGATGTTGCCACGTTAAAATTAATGGAATCTATAAATTAACTCAGCGCATGTAGTTTGACCTTATAGGCCTCGTATACCAACGTATAGGCTTCATCTAGATGTAAATAAATTATTCTTGGAGTTAGTTCTCGGGTGGCTTTTAAAAATATCAGCGCATCGCCCCGATCCCCAACCTCGAAAGGACAAAACCCAAGAAAGGTGAATAAGGCACGCGGAAAGAAAGGGTCTCGGCCAATCTTAATTTCTGATGTTTGATGAGATGCGCAAAGGTTGGCGGGTGGCGGATGCGCGACGGAGGGGGAGAGGAGAGTAAAGGGACGCGAGGGTAAGTTAGTAGTAAGGCCGTTGCCCTTTGATGAACCTCAACACGAGAGAGAAACGCATGCGCGTAGGGATGTGTGTTACTTGTTGGTTGGCCCCGCCCGGGTCGGAGGTCGCTCACCTGTTCCATGCACTTGTGCGCATCCAGACTCAACTCGCGTGCGCATATATGCTTTCTGTTCCCTCCCACCCTTCAATTTTTCCCGGAGATACTCATTCTCTAACGACACGCTTGTGCCTCGCTCGCTGCTTTCTTTCTCATTCTCATCCTCGTCCTCGCCCTCGTCCTCGTCCTCGTCCTCGTCCTCGTCCTCGCTCTCATCTTCACCCCCTCTCCCCACATTCCCCTCACTCAGTCCCTGCTTTCCCCTCTTTTTACACTCGCGATCCATCTGTGTATATTATTAACTCACTAAAACTCATTAGTTTACTAAGTTTTAAACTAATTGGCTACTTGGTATTTTAATGGTATTACGTCTGTTTGCGCCTTTTCTTTGTGATTCAGGATTGTTATGCATTAGTAGATAGGAAGCGACACGGAAGATTTTTTGTTTTTGAACTACTAGAAAAGTAAAAATTGCTTTAAAGAAGTATTTTTTAGTTACTTTCCAATATTTATATCCTTCTTTATGATAATTTAATTCAGTTAATTTCTGGAAAATCAGCAGTTTAAAATTTTCCGTATCACGAATTGAAAATAAGAATTTTATCATTTAAAATACGAATAAAAAATTTAGTAATTTGCAATCTCAAGTCAGCATAAATGCGTAATAAATGCAGAAATATTGATCACATAGTTAGCTCCCTTAATATTACAGCTTTTCATAGATTATTTCTTAAACTTATTATTTATTACTTTAATTCTATTTTTGCACAATATAATGTAAGTTCATTTTCATAAATAATACTCTCTATAAATATTGCTACACGTGTATGGGTAAATAGGATAATATAATTCAACATAAAGAATCTTTTCTCTGCGTTGACCTTAATGCCAGTTTATACGACTGATCGTAATCTCTTTTTACCGATCATCCTTGCCGCTGGCGTTTCAGTTATTGCAAACGTCAAATAGGCTAATTACACTCGATTAGGCCATTGAGCATTTGTACGAATACTATTTATGTAAGTTCTTCAATAATGACAGACGCCGGCTCTTTATTTCTAATGTACAATAGACGATCCTTTACTTTTTTTTATCTTACTTGCTGAAGAAAATCAAGATAAGGGTAATACTCGAATAACCTTCAAAGGGTAATAGATTACAAGATAATATATTAGATGTAAGTTAATAAACATAAATTTAAGAGATAATTTCATATAAGCGTTTAACTAATATAACCTAAAAAAATTTATAATCTAATGAAAGCGGTCGTGTAAGATACAAAAACATAATTTTAATTCTTTACTCACAATTCTTACAATGAACAATTACTGAAAAAGTTTATAAAAATGTAGAGCCATATTACATTGAATGTCAGATTAATTATTTGAATAATAGTCATAAATTATAAAGTCAGAAACATCCACATGGTCGACTTTATGCTTAATCTCCCGACCAGTCATATTTACCAAAATAGTACAATGAAAAACTCGTGAATCGGTAAAATCCACGCCCATATCTCTCGTTCCTTATGGTTCAAAGAACTCTTTCTATCTTATGACTTCTCTTTCTTCTTATTTATCTATCCATCTATTTGGCTATTTGGCTATTTGTCTATCTGTATCTATCTCACTATCTATCTTTCTATCTATCTATTTATCTATCCATCTATCCATCAAGCCATCTATTCTCTATCCATCCATCGATCTATCTATTTATTTATCTATCTATCTATCTATCTATCTATCTATCTACTTATCTATTTATCTATTTATCCATCTATCCATCAATCGATCTATTCATCAATCTATCATCATCTATCTATTCATCAATCTATCATCATCTATCTATTCATCAATCTATCATCATCTATCTATTCATCAATCTATCATCATCTATCTATTCATCAATCTATCATCATCTATCTATTCATCAATCTATCATCATCTATCTATTCATCAATCTATCATCATCTATCTATTCATCAATCTATCATCATCTATCTATTCATCAATCTATCATCATCTATCTATTCATCAATCTATCATCATCTATCTATTCATCAATCTATCATCATCTATCTATTCATCAATCTATCATCATCTATCTATTCATCAATCTATCATCATCTATCTATTCATCAATCTATCATCATCTATCTATTCATCAATCTATCATCATCTATCTATTCATCAATCTATCATCATCTATCTATTCATCAATCTATCATCATCTATCTATTCATCAATCTATCATCATCTATCTATTCATCAATCTATCATCATCTATCTATTCATCATCTATGCATATCATGAATCTATCTATTCATCTATCTATCTGACTGTCTGTCTCTCTATGGACCTTCCCTCCGTCCAACATTTATCCATCAATCTATCAATCCATTAATAAAGATTATATGTATCTTTATCTCGTTAAGTATTTGTATTGATGAATATAATGGTACTCTATTAGATTTTATTTTAGATATTTTTGATTGAAATTGTAATCATAATTTGCATATATTCTATTTGTATTATATTAAATTAGTATTATAAAGACGTAAATGATAAAAGTAAAACATTAAGCGAATATTTTACTCCACAATATAAGAATATTTTGCTTTAGAAGTTTCTAATTAGCTGAACGGAAATTTTAATAACTAGGTCATCAAATTTGTAATTCCATATTATGTTTTAACGTTGTCAAATAATCCGTAATAATTAAGGAAATAATGATAATTGTAGTTGCTATTATTTACTGAATAAAATCTCAAAATAAAATTTTTCTTCTAAACGATTTTAAAATTGAGTTAAGTAAATTCATTTTAAAGGGAATTTTCAAGCAAAAACTTGTTTTTCATATGAACTTCCATCAATTCAGCTTGTTCTATTTTATCGAATGCAATACTTATTAATGCATATTATTTCTTAGTATATCTCTTTATAATAATATTCTACATATAGCTAAGAATATTTATATTCTTTATAAAACTAGAAAATAAGTTAATAAATACATTAACATATTTTATATAATGCGCTTCATGAAGCGTAAAGTCTACGTAATGACGAACCCATATATGCATGTCTACATAATAAAGGCAAGATATATACATATAAATTAAAATTGAAATTTTTAAGTGTATTTGATAAGATTTATAGTTAAGTTAAATTTCATAAAAATAAATAGAGGTGCAATACGCATAATGGTTTTATTTCCCAACAAATTTCAATTCATACATTAATGAATGAAAAGAAATTAATTTGAAATTATAACACGATGAAGATGAAAAATCTTTGGCATCTACGTAAATAAATTAAAATCCTATTTAAAAGTCTCACATTTACGATAAAATCCCGCATAAGAGATTATAAGATCAATAGCCGCAGTTTAACCGCTTTGGACAGCTTTTCTTTCGGTCATTTCGCTCATTTCACAGTCTTTCCTTCGTCTTTCCTTCGCCTTTCTCTTCTTGTTTCTCGCAGACCACTCCAGTGATTTTCTCGCGCCGATAGTATAATAAATCCACGTTTGCTGGCGACGCGATATACCAAGTCTTCGATGCTTGCATGTATGGGTATTAGCATGCGCCGGGCGCCAACGACGAATCGCTCGACTACGGGTTTCGCCTTACTTCTCCAGATCCCGAGACGTGTGTCAATCCAATTGGAGGGACGAGGAAAATATACGAAAGCGTGTATAAGCGGTAACATGTAGATGACTATCGAAGTGTGTGAGCATTTTATGGTCGATAGAGAAATGTCAGACTCATCTAACATGCTTGTTTCCAAAAGTAAAGAGAAAAAGTTGAAGTGGTATAACTTAGATACACAGTTATTTAGCTCAATTGAAAAAGAAGAACCACGTACCGAGATCTTGTGGGAAGACTGAAATTTATTTTACTTTCAGTGGATATTTCTCTCGATTAAGTATAAGTTTTCGTGGCTACTTCATGATGAATCCTGAAAACTCCTTGAGCATTAATTTTTGTTTTAAAATCTCGGGACACGCGAGTATCTTAAGAAGCTCAAAGTAATTTTGTCGATTAATGCTAATTTATAATTTATGTAAACATTTTTTATTATTTACGTCAACGAGCAATCGACTATAAAATTAAATAGATACGTGCATGTTTGGGTGCGTAAGCGTGCACGCGCGCGAGCGCGGGTGTTTGAATGTATACTGATATGTAGGTAAGGCTTTTAGTTTTAAATAAACAAAGTTGAATTAAAGATAATATCGGCAGTTTATTTGATTAAGACTATCTGCAAACGAAACCATTACATACTTTCATATTTATTTCATCATCACTGACTTGAAAGCTCAAATTTTTTATCTACTAGCTTAAGCAGAAGCGCGATTAATATGTGCAACAGAGAAAAACTTATTAAATTACAGTGCCTTCAAATCAGTAATTTGATTCCAGCTAATCGCTTGAAAAATGCCAAATTATTAAAGCGCTTGTCGACGAGAGATTAAGTTTACTCGTTTATTTCTGATTTATTTTCGAACACTAAGGATCGTATGTATTAGGAATATTTATTCTACTATCTGAATTTCTATCTTCTCGAAATAGTCAACTGTGGGATGGATAGGACATAGAAAACTGCTATAATTAGGAAAGAAAGTAATTTTTCCTAAACGAATAAGAAATATAAACGAATAATTTATCGTATTAAGTATGAATAGTACTGCCATGGTAAATATTGATGAATTTAAATGAATTCGGCTGTTTATTGAAAAATATTTTTTCGCCTTTATATTATATTTATAATTTCATGATATACGTAATTAATCATAATTGAAGCAATTAAATATTAGGTATAAATCACTTAGCCAGATGAAGTCACCAGTTCATCGTGTGAATGGTTCTGGTGTCCTTCCCATTTTCCGTCTAGTGGATAAATGGCAAAGCCATTTTAGGTTCATCACTTACGCTTTGTAAAATCCCAAGGGACATGAGATAAACAAGTTTTCAATGTCCCTCAAAGAACTACGTTGATGTCTCGCTCATCCTCCCTTATATATAGTGACTATTCTACACAAACCTCAAAAAAATATGTCTGCTGTACACGGCATTGTAGATCAATTTACCTCTCGTGATGTTTATATCAAATAAATAGAAACATCACGCTGCCGTTCTTATATATATATATATATATATATATATATATATTAATCAAGATATATTACGCGAATAAATATTTCAAAACCGCTACTCATTTTAATGTAAATTAATTAATGTTACACTTGTGAGAAATAATTTGTATATATTTTTATGTTACAGGTGAGCAATCATAATATTGTTTTGCATCTATTGTTGGTAAGTTTGCTTCTATAAATATATTTATTCATTCAATTGATTATGTATTGACGAACTAATTGATAAAATCGATCTATGAAATCAGAGATTATCTATAAAAGCGAATATTTGTTCCAATTCTTAGTATTGTGACTTAATATGGTTATAAATGACTTATGATATAAATTTTATCTTTTCTTTTCATTAATTAAATACATTAATGAATAGATTTCGTTGTTAAAGTATATGTACTGTGCATTATTTTTATGAAACCAATATATAATGTTAGTACATATTTTTTATGACTCAATAGAGACACTTAATTCACTATAATAACATTTTAATATACAAAAATTTAGATGAAAAGAATTATCTACGTATGTGTATAAGTATAAAAATAATTTCCGATGAAACATTACAAAGTGTGCATATATGGATAATCATAAAAAATCTTCTCAATTAGCTGTAAGTATTTGTGTTCAATGTCTCGTTCACTTCCCGCTATCATAATTTACTTGAATATATGTATTCGATTTCTCAAACATGACAAAAATGAAAATCGTCGTTAATAATCCATGGACCCATTAAAGAGCTCCATTATCACATATTTTAAATGGATGGATACGAAGATACGGAAGCGCATTAGTGACTTATTTCACCCTCAAGCAGACATTATTCTACCGCAGCTTTCCCTGATTGACGTGCAAGTTTAATTTTTCCTCTTATATTGATTGATTTATAAATGCAGGGATATGAAAATTAAATGCAGCGCTTGATCGCCTTTACATATAATACATTCACATTATAATAGTCGCTGGATGTAAGCTTTAATAGTGAAACTGGTTTGCTTCTACATAAACATCAAAATTATAGTCATCACGATTTAATTTTTTAATGCTTTTTCTTAAGTATTTAATATAAATTATTTGAATAGTAGTATCATGATAGATGATTAACGAATCTGTAGACATTGCATAATAATCTCATAAAACAATGTCGCCCTGAAAATGGTAATTGCGTGTCGAGTGCTCGCTATATAATAATTGTAAAGAAAATTCAATTTACCTTTTATTATTTTTTCGCAAACAAGGGAGTATTTCATTTTATATTATATCTGAGTAAATGCGCAATATTACCGAAATACTTCTAATTAATCGTTGCTGGCCTTATCTCCTCATATAATATATTTAATTTTCTATGAATACGCCTTCCTTGCATTTTGAGACAATTCTTGCATTTTGAGAAAATTCATTTAAAATTTTTTTCTTTCAATGAACATTGTGTTACATCAATTGAACGCAGGGATCGACCTAAAATACCGAATGTCGATGCAGCATAGCACTCGAAACTCACCTCTGCCTGCTTATATTCGCATAACTCAGTGAATGCAAATCGGGATACCGACACGATACTTATTTATTCGTTTTAATCGGATTTTACATCTCTCAGGAAACCGCGGGAATTTCTCTTTAACGACACTTTAGCCGGAGTAAAAAGGTCATGTAAAACGATCGTATCGTATCGTAATAAACAAAAAGTATACCTGTATGCTTTTC
>NW_011948419.1:4081319-4147998 GCF_000503995.2 Ceratosolen solmsi marchali | reverse complement strand
AATAAATTTTCTCTTTATATATCTTGCACGTCGATTACACATCAAGCGCCCAATGTAGCCCGTTAATTATAAATAAGCTGGACGTGTAAGTAGCTATTCGCCGCCAGATTTTAAGCATTCGTTATCGATTTCGCAAAAGGAGTATATGAGATAAGAATTATAGGAGAATATCGTACGTCGTTGAATCTTAGATAAGCACGAGCCTACCGACCACTAACCTCGACTACTGCCTATTCCACTCGGTTACACCTATGTACAAGTGTACTTTGAGGTTTCATACCAGCTAACTTCATCTTGCAAATATCTTCCTAATTGTCATAGTGGCTTGACTTTTAGGAAACGAGTTGCTTAAATATCGCTACTGGTAATGTAAGCATGCTTATTTGTTAAATTGCAGTATAAACATAATTTCGAACAACATTGTGGAGATAAAATCATTAGTTATGAGGAGTGAATGGAGTATGGAAGGAACGCAAATCCTATTCAATGGATTACTCATTACAATTTAATTTTCTTTAAATTAAAAAAATTTCAATACTCGTGAACGGCAAACCGACTAGATTATCATTTTTATAAGTGTTTTTACTTAAAAATTCAAATGCATCCACATAAACGATTTTTATGAGTTATTTTGAACGCGTTATGTTTTAATTTTGAATTTTAATTTGTTTGATGCTTATTGCGTTTTAGTATATCAAATTTTTTTTTTACAACAAATAAACAATATAAAGCTCAGCAAGTTTAACGGATATGTTACTTTCAATTTAACTACTTAAATAATTGGTCATTAACAAATCACATTAATATAGCAGTGTAAATATTCATAGATGTATATAGTTTTAATTTATGCAAAAAAGTATAATGTATTCCTTTATATTTTTGAGATAACAACTCTTTTTCCTTTACGGATGATTTATAATAAACATTTTTATTTAAAATATTATTTGAAATCTTCAAAATCTAATAAGCTAATGTAATTTACGAGTGAAAAAACTCATTTAACATTGCTTGATTAAATTAGATTGAGTTCTGGATGTATTGTATTGATAAATTGAAATTTAAATCGATTTCATTAATTCTTAAATGCATTATTATTCCGATCTTTGTTTTAAATCAACGATACATATGAATGCTTAAAGTACGCTGCGATTTTTTCTATTTATACATTTATCAAGTTATTGTATATATTCCATATTTCCATCTCTGACGTAATTAAATCCAGTCAATTATTATAAAAATTATATACTCAAATATGTTAAATAACACGCATATATATACATACATCTATATATATATATAGAAGATAATTGATACTTGAAAATCTATACTTTAAGTCGATAATTTTTATAATACAACATAAATGTAAACGATTAAAATTTTTTTAAACAACTTCGAATAAAGGTAAGTAAATTGTTAAGATTATTTCTTTATTTATTTTAGACTCTCTATAAGACCTTGTATTGCTTAATGAACATAAACAAAATAAATATCAATCACTGTATAAGTTTACCAAGATAAAATATTTTGTTACGTCTGAAGAAATAAATACATAAATAAATAATAATAACGATAATGAGAATAAAATGTTAAAGACTCTTTCGCCGTCTATCCTTATAACTTCATATTTACTTAACATGACAAGTTTGTTGGTATAAACTTCAAAGTATTTAACCTAGTTTATGTACAGTATATATACTAATACTTATTTTAAATCCAGTATTAAATATATCGATTGCAAATTTAAGGATTCATTTCCCTCCTTATTGAATTAAATATCATATATTTTTTCATACGATAAATACATTTAAAAATCTAAGATCTCAGTAGCTGCTGCTGTATTAGTAGACTCATACATATCAAACGCAAGAAACGTCAACTCGTCGTAAACAATATACTGTATTGCTCAATCATGCTTAATTAACTAAAATAAAATAAGCTCCATCAATCTGATATTAACACCCCTTATTAGATTAGCAAAATTATTATTCAAACTTCCATATAAGTAATCTGTCGCGAGTATACACAGCCCCTTACTTCCGCCAGCCAACAAATCATTATGTCGCCGACGCATTTAAAGTCGACGTCTGTTTAAGGTCGAGCGGTAAGGTCGATGGATGAAGAAGCTAGAGCTTCTGTAATACCATCTATAGGAAGATATGTCGTGACCTTGCGCTTATGAAGAAGCACATCCATAGCACTCGACACGTAACGCGCTCAATCTATAATGAAGCGGAGAGCCTGTGACGCCGTTACACAAGACCCCATCAGCGGGATCCCGGAAGCACGGCCGGACAGTTGCTCCCCTTTTCCGCCTTCGACTATCGTGTCTGTCGTGCAATTTGTCCGGGTAATCAGCGCTGGGCAAATGCCTGCCGCACTTCACTTTTTACATGAGCGTCTCTGCACACATATCAATAGATAAAATCCTACGGGATATCTTTAGTTTTTTTTCTTCTTTGTTTTCTTTCTTCATTCTTTTTTCATCGTAGGAGAGGATTTTATGGGCGATAAGTCGGGAAGATACACCGTAAGATTATTATTATTAGTTGGATAGGCGAGTAGTTGAAAGAAGCCGGTAAAATCATATATTTATGTTGCTGAGTTGTTGGCTTTCTCGGGCTTATCCGAGAAACATCCAAAGGTTTTCTGATGCTAAATACACCTTAGCTGATTGCGTCTAATTTAAAATAGTGCGTGTGATGCGAGATTTCCAGTATTTTTTTTTGTTTTGTTTTTTTTTGTTGTTGTTTTTTTTCTGTATACTGATGGCGTGCGACTGAAAACGCTCATTTTCAGGATCTACAGCGGTATAAGTAGTGCATAAAAAATTATTTAGTCGAATAATTAGAGATAACATATATTGTATTTATTGATCATCATGAGATCATCATCAGATTATGACTTCCTAAATGTTGTAATATTGTTAATATAAAAATATAATTTTACTGCATCGTTCTTATTATAATTTATTTATCCACATATTTATGTAAAAAAAGTACATGCGATATAGGTAATATCGTGAAATTTACCCTCAATACTGTTATCAACATTATTACACAAATTATTTATTTACTCATAAAAATAATGTAAGCACTTACGCGTAAAAACTCATTTTTAATTTAATGAATAAACATAAATGCAGAAGTGAAGAAGTAATTATGAAATTGTATAAATTTAGTTATAGAAAAGAAACATAGTGTAATGAGTGCTAGATAGGTACTAATTATTAAGCTCAATGAATACACATTCATGATAAAATAAAAACTTCAATAATTTCGAATACAAACTAATTTTCATTTAAAAGTTCAATAAAATATTCATTTTAATCGAGTGTATAATTAAATTATCTTTTACTTCAAATTAAATTTTCATAAGGAAGCGTAGAGTTTATACGGCTATCTGGCAATACGATTGCCGTTCTTATCTCATTTTTATTTTACATTCATATTCAAATATAAATTATTATACGTATTGATTATTATTTTAAAAACTAAAGAGAAATTAATTACTTAATCTAATATTTTATGTGTACGTTATAGCGCTATATTATGTTCACCAATTTCTTAAATTTACAATAATAATATATGTAAATAGAATGTGAAGTATTGTTTTAATATTTTAAGATTGATTTATTCGGTATTAATCATTCGGCTTTTAGATAAATCGAAATGATAATAAACTTATAAAAGATATGAAAGAATTTTACCTACGTGGATATTACAAATATTCTTCATTGATTTTTTCTTCTCATTACCTACGTGCAATAATGCTATGCATATGTACAAATTACTTGTGTGAGAAATTCAATTTACATAATTCTACAGAAGTTGTGTGCGAGAAAAATTTTTCTTCGTATTATCGAAGCATCGTTCTAACAATTATGGATGAAAATTATTCGAAGCATCGGAAATATCTATTGCTGCAACAATTAGTTACTTTGTTAAGAAGTAGCCGATAATTCGAATCAACTATCGTCGCAAATTTAGTTAGAGACAAATTCCATTTATCACATCTCTGCATCTCTTTCTAGAACTAATGAGTTTTCAGAATACATCAATAAAAGAGCACACTTACGTGAAATCTAATAGCGACAGAAAGACTAAATCTAAATCTTCTTCGGTTAATTAAGTCGGCGTCTCTCAGATATTTTATACACCTACCTTAGCACGATAGCCTTTGACGAGCCTGCGATTGAGTTTTGCTTTAGCCAAGCTACCGTTCACCTATCAATCCATCATTCTGTCTCTTTCGTAATTCTTTCATACGCAGCTTTAAAATATTTTGCCGGCGTAAATTTTATTGTGCAAGTAATTCAGGCAAGTAATCGATTTTAAAGTGTTGATATAAGAAAGAAATATTATCTCTCTCGACTGCGACTGCGTTCTGTATATACTGACGCGTATATACTTCCGGTAAAATGAAAATTATTTAAAACAAATTGCATTGCAATTGTATAAAAAAGATTTTAATAAATTAAAGCTTCGGATTCGATGAAATGTCATGAACATTAAGAATTAATAACGAGAAAGCTCGACAGAGAATGTATTATGAAACTTATTTTACAAAAACTTTTAACCACTGTATATAATATAAATATATTTTATTTATACATTAATTATATAGGACAATAATGTAAAAGGATAATATTCGAAGAAAAAAATATATTCCACAGTATTTATAATTATTCAATGTATACTCGTACATGCTACATCGAGTAACGATGTTCGAATAATTTTTCACATAATCATACAGTCCTCGAAAATCAAGTACTTCATCTCGAAGACGAATACCGAGACTTTGATTCGCTAATAAAGCAGCAACCAAAAAATATAATCTGCGGGGTAATCCTCTGCCTCCTACCGTTACTATCGATCGACAAAGTAAGCATCGCTTTTGCTTAATTTTCCAATCTCTGGATAGTCCGTTCGATGTGTGATCGATGCCCGAGCCTTTGTCGTTCAACTCCCACTTCGCGTGTCACCGCACAATTGCGCTCTTCAGTTTGCATTCGTTTGCATTCGGCTACTATCATCCAACTGGCGAGTGCGCGAAGGTAGGAAATATCGGACCGTAAGCTCGTACAGCGAGCTTCGATGATCGTCTGCTGTGCTCCTGGGCCATGGAAGGAATACCACGGAATTATACACCAATTAAAACACACGTCTAATTAACTATGGCCTACGTTATCTTATTATTCCGTAGATGAATAATTTTGCTCGGCAACGTCCGCCACTACTCGTGTTTTTCTTCTTCTTTTCTTTCTTCCTTTATTTCTTTTTTTTTTTAATTACGTGTGTTTGAGGCATTTGTTTGCAAATGAATAGGTTATGGTTGGGCAACGGGATTGGCCTGAGCATTATTAGAAGCTCCGTGTGAGGTATTCATAAGACCTGCCTTTGAGATCGGGAGAAAGGTTTTAATGTTCCTATTATGATGCAGCTGTGAATACGGTAAATAGATTATTTGCTCACCGCATGCCTCATATAAAACTCTCGACTTTGTCATTAGCTTTCGGATTCGGAGCGGTCCAAGGCAACGCGCTCTTTCTTCTCATTTCTGTCGCTTCTCTTTTTGTCATTGGAATCATAATTTCTGGCTGTAAACTAGAACATTAGGAGAGCAGAAAATCATTGAATCGAAACCTTTCTTTAAGATCCATTTGAAAAATGTTTTGGGATGCCAAGTACGCTTAGACAGGATAACGTTCGCTTACGATCGAGGGAGCACGAAATAATGCCCAAGAGTTAGAGTTTGCGGATAAATGTAAACGAGCGGAAGCCCCGGCTTCTCCGAATCAGTGTCAGCTCCGTTTGGCCGCGAAGGAGAAAACTGGTGACTTTGAGGAAAGTTGCAGCGGAGAGATACGACAGCCAGGGCCTGGGAGGAAATAGGTAGTTGCGTATATGCTAATTGCCGGTAGCAGAGGAGGCGGAAGGTTCGTTTTGGGTTCAGTCAGCGCTGGCAGAATGTTCCCGATAGAATGCCTCTTTTATTCGACGCTGCTTAGAGATAAGACTACCATGGGAGAAGGATAATCGTATAAGGGCAGGAGCAGGCGAAGAGCAGCTTATTTGAAGAGCGACCGGTTCGTGTTCCTCTCTGCGGCTACGAGAGGACGAGTCCTGCGACTGCCTTGCAAATTGGGTGGGAGCCACGGTGCGCTTGTTACGCGGCTTCTCGCGCGCGCCATTTGCATTTTAAGGGTCTCCCTATGTATTTTATGTGTGCGCGTATGCGAACGCGTGTGTGCACGGTGGAAAGAGAGAGAGAGAGAGAGAGAGAGAGAGAGAGAGAGAGAGAGAGAGCGCGCGAGGGGAAGGGGTAGAAGCTATTGGTTTGGGGGGTGAGAAAGAGGGATAAGATGGTGTGGGTAAGGAAGGGGAGAGGGGCGCGGTTGTGCTTTGTTCGTCAGGAAATGCAATTTCGCGGCTGCTTTTATTTATTAAAGGGGATAAAAAAAAGAACAAGTAGCGCGGAGTCAAGAACAACGCTGACCAGTGCCATTAAGGTACGTCGCGTTATTTGCTACTACTTTTACGAGGTATCTGTTTCACAATGGAATTTACATGGTAAGAGAATACGTAATTGAACACTGCTGTGGCTATATACGACGGGCTTACATTTTATTCGTTCCTCTGTTGTTTCTCTTCAAGAAAAATACGGTCAGCTCGTTTGTTTGTATCTTTGTTTTTCAATGTTATCTTAGCTCGAGTTTATTTGTAACGTATAAAATTAGATCAAATGCTCATTGTAATAACCAATTCGTTATTACATTAAATGAAAAATTTTTACCGTGAACGTAAAATCACATGTTTCCTATTATTTTTATTATTTATTTTATACTTATAGATACCAATGACATTATTAATTTTAATAGATATGTAGGCGGGGAAGAATTTTGATAAAGAGCGGCAAATACTTAATGGGGGCTTTATCTTCTGCTGAAATTCAAAATAAAAATCAAATTGCCACTTCTATTGGCTTTATCTTATCAAAACCTTCTCTTTCTCGAAACATTTATACTAACGGCATAGCAACACACCAGCTCCCTTCCAAACACTACAAACTTTGTCCAATTCTGGAAACTTTCTTAATTAAATATCTCGAGAAGTATTCGCATATTTACCATTGCAATAAACGACCACCCCATGATAATCCCATTCTATAACCTCGTATTCTCATCCCTTTACTTTTAGGCACGCACGCGCGCACGCACGCACGCACGCACGCACGCACGCACGCACTCCAATAACATAGGTATTATGCGGCGATTGCTCCGATTGGCGATTCTAGTCCAAGGTACATCATTATCAGGCGTTTCGACGAGTTGGATCTTCCTCGGAAGTTCTTCGTTGCTCTCGTGCAGTCGATGTAGATACATTCGAGGGGCGGCAAGGCTGGGAAAGTTTCGCTTTAACGGGTCACGCTGCTTTACCGTTTGCGGCCAAGGAAAATATAACTAATTGCGAGGCCGTGGCAACTCATGGCGTTTGGCCTTGGACGTCGTCGACGAGATTTTTTGGTCAGACGATCGTGCGCTAAGGAGTTGTCCTTTCCTGCGTTCAGACGCTGCTTATTATATGTTTCGCGTTCTACCATGAAAAATGATAATTATGCATTTATATTATGTACGTTGGTAGATGCATTGCCAAGCATTGGCTAGCGTTTGAGATACGAGATCTTATGTTATACATTATCAGAAAGGTGATGATCCTTTAAAGGGAGTTAAGTATTTCGTTTACATGCCGATGTGTATCCATTTTCTGGATGCATAACATACAAGTCATTTAAGCATTGAATCGAAAATAATTAAAGTTAATTTTAACAATAATTGATGATAATATGATATTTCTTTCTTCTTTCTTCTTATTATTTTTCTCATTCTTTATCTTCTTTGAAGCTATTTTTAATGTTGTTGTTGTTTTTTTTTTTTATTACGTGTAACGTCGAGTGGTACAATTAAGCAACAATCTTCCCTTTCTCAACTCTTAGTGCATAAATATAATATAATATATCTATTCAAATATCTGCCGTTGACAAGCACCATACGTAAATCATTTTTCATTTAAAACGGTAATACACTGGCAATATGGTATAGGTCCCATTAAAATTGCCTTCTATAATATAATGACTATCTTTCGTATTTAATAATTTCATTGCATCCAGATCGTGACTTCTTTTTCTGCACGAAACAAAGATTTGTATAAGTATCGCGCTATCCTTGTCCCTTTAAGGGGAACAAACTTCGACAACGCATTTGCAATATATTCGGTGAAATAAACATCCTTTATTTGCTGATTAAAGCATTTATCATTTATCATTTGTATTACAACACCAACACGAGCGTTATTGTAAAAATAGATCGCTTCATTATTGCAGCTGCTTAATATGGGCGACCTCAAAATGATCCAGTTTCACGAAGTGAGGCATCGAACGAACGATCCATCGATCGATTGAACGATTGATCGATCGATCCGCGGCTCGATCGTCAAAGTACATCCAAAGCCGTCGCTAATACTTTCAAGATGTAACAGCGAAACGGGCGTTCTCGGAAAATCTCGGGCAAAGTATTTAGGCGGTATCTGGATCTGTAATCGACTTATTGCGGGACGCTAAGTGTCCACTTTGGGAAAATCGGTGCAAATGAGAAGAAAAATTGTGGAAGAAAATTGGAAGAAAGAGCGGCTGCCGGCCTTAATATCTCTAGCGATTTGATTAATCGCTCCCGGCTCGGCCCAATTCGCCTGTTCGTGTGAAAAAGTCCGAGCGCGCGATCTTCTCGAGTTCGTAGTATCGGCCTGGTTCACGAATATGACAATGTTCGATTCCGTCGCAGGTTGTCGCGGCGATCGGTTTTCCAGATAAATAAAGCGCACATAATGGTCCTGGATTGATACATAAATCAACGGAGTGGCAATGATAGTGATTGTCCCGTGACGTGGGGGGGGGGGGGGGGGGGGGGGGGGGGGGGGGGGGGGGGGGGGGGGGGGGGGGGGGGGGGGGGGGGGGGGGGGGGGGGGGGGGGGGGGGGGGGGGGGGGGGGGGGGGGATTGGAGCCGCGAGCGGAGGATCAATAAGTTTGCGCTCGGATTTATCGAAATTTCATCGCTCGTGGACTCGGCGCGTGACTACAGTTATTAGGGGGAATGGCGGTTGCCGGTAAAATATCGCTCGACCGACCATGTGTGAACAGACGAGGGCAATAATGTCGAGGTGAATTTAATAAAATGCGATTTTGTAATGCGAGAGGAGAATAATGTACTCGTTCTATTTTCAATTGATTTACGCGATGTGAAAAAAGCTGTTTTGAAAAACATCGATTGTACAAACCATAGGATATTTTCCTTTCTTGGTCGATATTTATTGAACAAGTAATTATTTTATATAAGTTATCATATATTATACAAGTATATTTATTGATTAATACCGAAATGCCAATAGTAATAACCTATTGATCGAATTCGTAATCTGGCTTTAAACAGCGCAGAATTTTTTCTCCCATTATTTTTTATTATGTTTTTATGTGTCTTTAAATAAACAAATAATTGCATACATCGTTATGTTATTGTTTATAATTCTTTTTCATCTGAATCTTTTACATAAGGCATAATTGTACAATTATTCGTTCTATTAGATCTGAAATCTCATTATATCAAATAGTATTATTAATTTTGACTTAAAATCAGTAATTTAATAGAATTTCAAAGTATGGAACGAATTTGTAAAACATAACAGTTGTAAAACGAATTTGTATAATATAAGAGATATCGCTAAACGTGAATAATTTCATCTGCACGTTCTAAAAAATAATTAAAGATAAATAAAGTTTGCATAAAGTGAATTACATGGCGGAAAATTAGAATATAATCGCTCGAAGTAATAGTTACATATTTAAATATCTTCCATAAAATAATTTAAATATCATAGCTCATTATTCGCCTGTAATTAAGCAGTCGATAAAAACTATCAGACACTTTGTGAAAAAGCATGAGCAATCGTGACAAGCTTCCATATTTCAATGTGAAACTTGTTTTTGATCGTATAAAGCCTCTTGCCAGGTTTGGATAAAATCATCAATATAGTAACTTTTTCAACCACCCCCCCCCCGCCACGACATCAATCCTAAGTTTCAAAATCCGACAATTTTCCGTAGAATGGGTCTCTCGTATTTACTCGTGCATTCGGTGAAAAAAAAGATCCCGCGTACCATGATAAATTAAGCTCTAGCGTGCAATACCACGAGCGAACAACGGAACGTGTGTGCGCGCGCGCGTCGATTTCGCGGGTCATTTTTCAAATGCGCCCGAGTGTTTGAAACTCGTGTTCTCGCACTGACTCGCTCGTCGTTATCTGCCTGCCTCGACGCTCGTTAGCTACACTGCCAGTCTTGTCCGCCTTTTACCGCGCCTTGTGTGTTTTCCAGCCTTTTTCCTTTCTCCGTCTCTGTCTGTCTCTCTGTCTGTCTCTCTCTTTTATTTTTATGTTTACGTATCCTTATTCCCGGTTGCACTTATCGATGCATGTATTTTAAATCCTTATGAATATATATAAATCCTCTTGTCTGATATTCACTAGGACCTATATTAATGAGAATTACTCTATTTTTATATGTATAATTTTTTTATTAAACTCGACGTAAATATTGCAACAACAATTTGACATTTAGAATGAAAGAAAGTTAATAAACCAAAGTATTTGCGTATACTTTACACTTTATTGTTCAAAATAGCTAGTCGTAAGATTACTTTTGCCAATAGTCGATAAACTAGTATCAAGTTTCAATTAAAGATAAATCAAAATTAATATAAAACCACCGAAAGTATCAATTATTTTGTGTAGTGTTTTATAGAACACAGTGTAGTGAACTCCTATTGCTCAATAGTATTACGTCAGAGTCTTTACAATTAAGAAATTAATTGTGTATGGTTCGAATAAAATTTCACATCCACTATTATATTATGGTAATATCGAAAAATTTATTTCTAAATGTTACGATTAATACTAAATTTTAATTTATTGTAATATTAAGAAAAATCATACATATTTTATTAATTCGTATTAAAACTTCCTAACAATTATTATTCGTTAATAATAATATTATATTTATATAACAATTGTTCAGCTTTAATAAAATTATAATAACTAAATATAGGTATAAATTTAAATCGCATATAATTAATAATAGTCTTATGAAAACTAAATTTTAAACTCTTGAATAGTGATTAATACTTTGTTAAAAAAAAAATACTTTTCATAAAATCCAAATATAAGCTTATTATTTTCAATCTAATCAGTGTCTGACTGAGTCTCTCTCTCTCTCTCTCTCTGGATTACTCGATCTTAGAAGATTATAATTAGTTACCTCATAACAATATATTTCTCTTTGTTTTTACCAAAAGCTCATTGCTTTTCCCTATGCGATATCTGCTATTAATCAAAAAGAAGCTCAATGCAAAAAGAGAGGGAGGGAATAAATGATTCTATATGAAATTTATTACCAACACTCACTGATGTGGATTTACGCTGTCAATTATCGTTTTGCGTAATCGACTACAAACTGCGCAGACCTCAAGCGAATCACGAATTTTTATCCGCGGCGGGGAGGGGAAGGCAATTTAATACATCGTTAACCTATGTCTATAGTTGTGTTGGCTCATTATATTGAATTTTAAGAAACGTTAATGTTAACTTTAACGCTACCTGTAGGCGGCCTTTGTACTATACACACGTTCGATTGAAATAAATATTTCCAGTTTGGCAATAGGACAGGTTTATTTTATCTAAGGTGAGCGGGATTGAAATAAAAATATTTCCTTCAAAAAAAGGACTTCTAAAAATGTGTAATTATTTTTCTTTGATACAGAATGTACTATTACTAGCAAGATTTATATGATAGAGAAAAGCTTTTGTTGCTGCTGAACGATTTTCAAAGTGAAGTTTGCAGAATAAAGCTTTAAAGTTAATTAATATTACATACACATTAACCGTTTGCGTTTTGCATGTTAAAGTAATGAAAATGTAATGGACAAGTGCCAATCGATTTTGTAAAATGCTACGCCGTTTCATTATAGAAGATAAAAATGTGCTAAAATAACAGACATCGTCTGTTAAAGTTTCTAAACATATGCGAAATTAAACGGTTGTCGGACTTTCTTGATTAGGTGAAATTATATGACACATTAAAATGCATTAAATAGTCGTCAAAAGGTATTTAGAAAGATTATTCGAATTAATAATAATGTAGCAAGAAAACTATGTGGTTAAGTAAAAATCATAAAATATACAAAACTTGATTGTACGCTGAGTTTCCAATTTATTGTATTATAACTGCAAGTGTAAACTATTTATAAAAAATTATCGTTTCTGTATATAAATTCTTATAATTTATGATTTCATACATCCGTAATTTATTTCATTGTATCTTTATTGCAAAATTCTATTTTATTCGTTTATGTTATATATAATAAAAATTTTATTACATGTCATAAAATTTCCTTTACATATACTAATGTTGTCAGTTTAATTATTCTAAGTACTCCGCGGATTTCAAATATTTCAAATAATCAACAAATTGAGAATAAATTCACCCGTTCACTTGGCATTATAAACAATTGTTTTGTGCTGTATAATTCGACAGTAGTAGCCTCGTTTAAATTTAGCAAAGAAATTTTTTTTAATTTTATTGTGAAATGTAGGTGTTACATTGTACATTCTATGTTCACTACACGCATTCATATATTTGCATAAAAAATATATATTTCGCCTGTTTTACGCGTGGGAACGGGTGGCGCGACTGTAGCAAACGTAGCTTGTAACTGCTCTATGAATCATCCGGATGGTACACAACAACAGCAGCCACTGTTGTATGGGTATGATAACTAAATTATTAAAAAATACAAAATAAATTTCAGGAGCTTGCAAGGTCCGGCATAAATAAATCAAACTTTGGTACATGTGGGAAAGAAAATTATACTTGAAAATGGAATAAAGAATATATTGCTAGTCAAGGCAATAATCTTGGGATGGTTTAAGAGAGTAGAAATGATAAATTTTCTGTATTTCAAAAACAGGTAAAAATTTTAATATGTTGATACTTGTTATTCTTCAGTGATATAAAAATTCTATGCATGTGTGTGTGTGTTTGTGTGTGTGTGTGCGTGCGTGCGCTCGGTGTGCGTGTGCGTGTGTATGTGTGGGAGAGGGTGTAACGTATATAATATTGCTTATAAAATAATAGCTTGGATAAAATATTGTTAGTAATTTAAATAGTCCGATATATCTTTAAAGATTTAAATGCAATCATTGGAATGTATAAAAATTGTTCTTAATCGAGTGCCCAAGTAACAATATTTAATCATTCGCTGATATAAGACTATTATTACAATAATGGTATATTGTATTTTTTTTATTCGTAAATTACAATGTACACTAGAAATACAATATTAATCATTTTTATTACACTTCCTTTTGTATTCAGCCATAATGTCTTTTATTCACAGTAAGCATTATAAAAAAATGCAATAAAACTATATATGTAAGGATGTAGATATAATAAAAATATTATTTTCATAATAGTTTACAAATACTTAAAAAGAAAAAGATTATAAAAAAAGTTATTGATTCTTTCAAATAAATCATTTCTAGAGAAACAATAACATTGTAAATTCTATCTAATTGTCTACATATTTAACAAATACTTATTATGTTTATATATTTTAAACAATTTCTTTACAAAATAATTTTATTTATATGTTAATTTTGATTGTAATTAAATTATATTCTATCGCTTTCATATAGAAATCAATGCGAACTATAATGAAATTTGAGAAAGTGAAAATTAAAAGGGAAAAGCATGCAAGTTGAAGTGCAGTGAATGCAAAAAAGAGTAATATGGAATGGGAGTAGGATTGAGCTGGCGATTGAAGATGATCTTGGGAATATTTTATGCGGCGATAATTAACAGACTAACCAACGTTCTGTGCGAAATCATTGGCTCACACGTGCAATCTTACATATAAATATATCATTTGGCATACAACACACCCTCGCGCGTATATATACATTTTAGTATATATGGAGCTACGCGCTGGAGAACAAGCTGGTACCAGCTGATATTATGTTGTGATTCGCGATTTACAAGGTCAGTGCCGCGCGAGACCTGATGCGGACTCTCGTTCCCTCGCACGTCAGTGTGCGTGCATGTGGCTATGTACGCGCGATAATGCGCGGGAAGCGGCTCATCGCTGGGTATTAGGCCGTGCAGGTGTGCGTGGCTCGCGTAAGCCTGTAATACGTTAGGCGGTCTGGTATCCTTTTCTTTTGGGTTATTTTGCATTTGACTTATATCGGCTTCGTGACTTATGGCGATTGCTCGCGTCCGAACAACTTCATCCCCTCACTACTTATGGGATACAGGTAGGCTTGTAAGATCGCTGAGTCGTTAGGAGACTGCTCGTTCCGTCGGCAAAAGCAAACTCTTACTTCTTCGATATTGCGCGGGCGCATGCGCTTATGTCGGCAAGTCTGACGTTACTTTAATTATCGGAACCTGTGGTGTAACGCATTTCGAGTAATTTAGTCCGATGCGTAGCCCGTGTTCGATAAATTGACTGTCTTAAGAATTTGGAATTTTTTTTAATAAAAATCAATGGAATTCCTAATGTGTTCGGATATTATGAAAAATTCAACTTATTGGGTAAATACACTTAAGCCGGGAAGTACAATATAAACTTCTCATGTTGTTTTTTTATGAAAAGCGATTTATTATTTTGCTTCCTAGGAATCGTTAATTTTTTTATTTTATTTATTTATTAATTTTTTTCGTTTCATTTATATTCGACACAGATGATAAGCAATGTTACGTAAGAGGAGCAAACTATCTATTTATTAGCTTATCTAGTATTTTGAGAAAAATATAAATATGTTTTAACGAACTCGAGAAATTTCATTAATGCGTGAAGCTTAATAAATATATCTATACGAAATAATGGTAGAATGATTTTCTGATGGATTTTAAATAAATTATTTACCATCTATACTTAAGTGGAAAAAAAACAATAAGGACTATATCGAGAAAGTTAAAGATAATATTGTTAATAACCGAAACGATTTGAATGAGCATTATGCTAATATAAAATGATAATCGCGCATGTGATCTGTGCGCGTTTAATTATGATAATCCAGTAATTTTTACTTATCCTAATTATAAGATATGCACTGCGCCAATAACGAAAAAAGAGTTTCACCAGCGATAACCAAAATCCATAATTAAACGCGTTTCTGCTTACCTAAGATTTCTACGTCGTTCACTGTGCACTCACAAAATATGCGTACGTCTACGCGCATGAGAATTTCCCTTTTTAACAATTTTCCATAAAATTATTCACTTGAAATTTAAATAACGATAAATAACTCGTTCAAATGAACGTATTCGCTACAGAATGATATTGAATGATAACGTGACGCATGATGAAATATATTTTTAAATATATAAAATAAATTTGAAATATGAAATATAAAATAAATTTTAAGTTTCACATTGTAAAGTAAGAGTAATGAGTCAAGAGTAATGAGTAAAGATTCCTGAGAGTTGTAGCAATTGAAGCGAGCTCGATAATGCATTTTAATATGTGAAAATAAGATACAGTTAAAGCAGGGCAAAAACGCCAAATAGCGAATTCACAAGGCGCAATCGTAATTTGCATGAAAATACTAGAAGAGCTTGATCGGAAGGGGTGAAGGTGGATATGGCGAAGCCAGTCGTCGTCTCCTTCCGCCACCCCATCCAATTGCCGATGCCGCACCTCGTTCGAGCTCTTGATCGGGCGCCGCCAGCAAGTGTACCGCACTTCTTCCCGCAGATCCGAGATAAGACTCACGCACAGCGAGGAGTGTAGCCATTTCACAGCCGAATCGATTCTCTGTAAGGCGCGATTTGTGGCCGTTTGTTTTGACACGCTTCTTCTTTTCTTGCGGGACGACCCGTACATACACTGCGCAACACCGAGCGTTGATCGATGATGGAGCAGTAGAAAAGGGCTGGATGTAGACGGACAATGGGTGCTGAAGATTTTTTCATTGTCGGCTCTCGGCCGAAGGAAGAGAGTTCGTTTAAGTTTCTTTTCGATGTGGCGAGTCTTGCCGCAGCTCTTAAGATGTTAATGCCGTGGATATTTAAATACCGTGCGTAGATAAGTATAGAGGCATTGGAGCATATTCAATGTATTTAATATATAATGTACTTTCGGAGCCTTAGACCACGGCGTTTTACATTCAATTGCAATGTCTCATTTTTGAATTCTTATTCAACTCTTTGCTTAATTATATTTTTTTGAGAAAATTGATTTACATTTTCTTACACTCTATAACGTGTTTTTTTTTTTTTTTTTATATATTTTAGTATTGTTTCCCAAACCTGTATTGTACTATCGTTTAATTTATGGCTTCGTGTAATGGACTGAAAATTGCAAATAAATCAAATGATTTTAAAAAATGTATAAGCATTACAATGAATCATTCTAATAAATAGAATGTCTTATAGAATCCCTTTTATTGTTTTGTTGTGATTAGTGCAGGAGGGAGAAAAAAAAGAAGAAAAAAAAATTCGAAGGTCTAATGTACCCATTTTACGATATGAAAGTGCACAATAGACGAACGAGATTAATAGTACAAAGAATAAACGTACGAATGGAAGACCTTGATTTTATCACGTGACAAGTCACGACTGTGCAATTAAAATAGGCATGACGTATAAATAGCAATCAGGAAATTTTACTCTAAGGGGAGTTTCCAAACGGTTTCATTAAATGTGCTTATTTTTATGCCCATCGTGTCTAGGCTCAAATCATATATTATTAGCAAAAAATTACTTAATACACGGGAACCATATTTTGGTAATAGAAATTTATTCCACGATTGTAATTTAAATACTTGCCTTTGTACAAAAAAATGATTGAAAATGGTTGCGATTATAAGCAGTGTTTTGTATAAATGTATAGAAAAACATTTACTCCAAGATATAATGAAAAAATCCATAAATATGTAACGAATATCGTGACATTAAAGACAATGAAGAATATAATACAATTTACAATATTATAAGGATAATACGCAGAGAGAGAGAGAGAGAGGGAGAGAGGGAGAGAGAGAGAGAGAGAGAAATACAATGAAAAACTAACTTTTATTCGACGTTCGTCAAATAGGAACATATCCGAAGTACATTTTGTTAACCAATCCACTCACACAAAAGCGAGACTTTGTTCCCACGAATTACGAGCGAAGAAAAATCATAAGAGCAAGAAGAAAACGTAAATAAATCACTGCGCGCAGTGGCACATAACGTAACTCTGCCCAGAAAGGCCGTAGCGTGTCAAAGTGAAAATCGATTAGACTCGAAATCGCAGTAAATCCGAATGAGTGCGCGGAGGGCGTCGATTAAAGCGTCAACCGTAATTCGCTGCGGCGCGGAGTTCATAGCTCGCGGAGGGTTGGAAGGGCGACGAGCCGGAGGACGAGGGTGGCGTAAGGTGGCATTATCAAGGGGAGGAGGATCGGTGCGTCAATGATTGAACGGGGAGGAACGGTGGGGTGGAGTGGGATGAGATGGGATTGGGGGGGGGGAGCGCCCGCTGGGAGTGCAGGAATCGCGACAAGCTGCGGAAGGTAAAAGAATAGAGGCCGTAATTATGAGCTTTCGAGAGCGGCAGCAGAGGGGCATTACGCCCGACGGGAGGCATTACGTGCGGGCCCTGGTATTACTAATATCAGGCCCCTCCACCTCGCGCTCTCGTAATTAAACGCGCGGTACGTTACAATCCCGCGGAGATTTTATTTTTTAGATTCATTTTATTATTCCGATAATTAGAGAAGTATATTGCGTCCGGATGAATATGTGGATGGGACCGGTGGACGCGACTTTATTATCTCGCGGTATGGCGGTTGCCCTCGAGAGCCCAGTCGGTGAGAAATCGTCTTTTTGTCTCGACAAGCTCGGCATCCGTTTTATCGTCCCTATTAGAAATTTTAATAGCTCTTATCCGTTCAGCAAGAATTATAGACGAAAGCCTACGTCTTTCAAAAGAATATCGCGCCCTTTAACTTTTATCGGCGCTCGGGCCTTAAATGAAAACCACACGAGGAGCATTTAGAGAGGCTTTATTTTATCGCTACATGAATGTAGAAAAGCGTAAAGTTCGGCTAATTGTCTTGCAGACGTTCTCATGTTCAATTATACGGGGCCAAAAATTGCGAACGCCTCCGTAACTATGCGAAATAACGCAGAGATTGTTTGACGATATTCACGTTGCCGGAGCTTTAGCGATTATACGATGAGGTCATTAATATTATAATTCGGAGCTTCAAATTTTATATTGCGAGTACATTAAAATCAACGATTTATCCTATTCGATATGACTGAAAATCTCATCAATCACGTATCTCTCATGGCGACTCGTTATTCTTATTGTTTCACTTCTTTCTCATATTACGTTTATATCGGCTAATTCGGATATTTAATCGCATAACCATATTAATGTACGTGCATATTAAGGGAACATAGGTATGCTTGACGCTTATGAAATATTTTCCTTCATACACAGTTCTTTTTGCCTCTGTCGTTTTAAAGAAAAAAAAACGAATTCGAACATACGAGCAACCACACAAACATAGACAAAATCGCCCATTCAATAGTCCAATGTAACGAAAGTGTTCCTACTTTGCGCTCATTTCGCTCGCAGCGATCGCGCAACAATAACCGACGAGGATAATTGATTTTCGAACATAGCGAACCCACTTGACTTTTCCCTTTCGCACTGCAATCAAGGATATTAGCCTTGTTTAGAGTTTAGAGGAAAACTCGGCGACTTCAACGAGTGAACAGCGAAGGTTATACGTACGAGAGTTATTCTTTCTAATAGACGGATTTGTGGAAATGAAGGCGCGCAACGTTATTGGCTCGGCATTTCTTTTTTCATAGCGCGAAGGACACGTGATTGATAAAAGCCGAGCGCAGTGTGTACTTTAGCCGGCTTATAAATAAGTATCGCAATAATAAATATGTTGCTTTTTCTCGTGATTTCAATTACTCGCTTACGTTAGAAGAAAGTGCATTTATAAAGGGCGAGTCGGCTCGTCTATTAATTTTCTTCTGGTGTTTACTTCGAGCTACCCAGCGTCTCTCGGATTTTCAAGACTTTTATTCTACATTCTCGTTTTCTACATTCTCACGATCGGCTATTAATATTGTTACATTGCTATTATTATTGCTGCTATTAATACGAGCTTACATACACAGTCATTGCGACTTCTAGCCGAATAAATGAATGAAAAAAAAATTGAAATCAATTAATAAAGACGAATACGCGGGCATTGAAGAGTGAAGATAATTTTCATCCATTAAGCTGTATAATCGGATACCTCAAATATTATTGTCACGAAATTTTTTAATTTGCATTCCAAGCTTGAAGTTAGTTACGAGGACAATTGTGATATTGACTTAATTATCTTGTTTTCCCTGGGACTGAGATCATTAAATGAGGTCATTAAGTTGTCTGATTGATATAGTCTTTTAATTTTCGTTTAGGTTATTTTCAAACGACAGTGGATTCTACGTTATTTTGATCATTTTTCAAATGAATTTCACTTCATTTGTTTAAAAAAGAAAAAAAAACTTATACAGTCGTAATTGAATGAGAATTCACTTGTTGAATAGTTCCGTTAAATATTCATCAATTGTTGATTATTTTTGTAAAGTTTTTTTGCACTTTAATACATCAGAGTTATTATGCTTATTTTTATAGTCCGCGAGTTTGATTTTTTATGTTTTTACGCAGGTCATCTAATTTTATAAAGAATAAAGAACCGCAGAGGAAGTAAAGTATCCTCATATGAATTACCACAGCAGTGACGGTCACAGTGGAAATTAAAAAAAATTAAATAGTACAATTCCAACGAGGTTCATGCTGAGATCGTAAACGCGCGATTACGCGATAAAGCGATAGAAAACGCTCGTCGCGATTTCTCGCAATTCCTCACTCCTCGTGAAATGAACTAATCGCTCGCGACGCGATTCCCTCGTCGTGCATCAAAGATAATCGGCCGGCGAGTAAAAAAGCGATTCGTAACTTTTTAGCGTAGCACCTCCTACCGCTACACGCGTCGCCGGCGCGCGGCTTTTGAAGACTTTTTGCCAGAACGGCGTCGGTCGATGGATCGATTGGCCGATCGATCGCTCGATCAATGCTACCGGCGGCAACGGTACGAGGTTCAAGATCGACTTGGCTCGCTCTCCCGCCGATCCTTGTGAAACCTCGGCCCGGCGAGAGCATCTGATTTATGGGAATATCGCTATCCCCATTGTGTGCTACGGCTCGTAGCCTCGGCTTTTATAATGAATGGCGCTCGCGCAGCAAAATGCGAGAAACGCGTCCCCATGCGATAATCCAGCGTTGATACGGCGGCGCATTTACTTTTTGCGCGTGCCTACGTACGCGAGAGAAACTTATTTTTCTCTGTTATTTGGCCTCATATTCTTGCTCGAGTCTTCTGCCATTTGTTGCGATGATCTCTTTAAAGCAACGTGGGCGAGGTATTTGTTTTTGAATTTATTTCTTTCGATTACCACGATATTGAGGGGCGAATATAAGTGTGATTTACGGCTGATACCGGCGATAAATTTCTGGTTACATAGTTGAAAACGGTTTTGTTCCTAGGATTCCGTATTGTACAATGATAATTCGTAATTTGAAGCTTTCGAGCATTTATTAAGATTGCCGCGCTGCGTATGAGCATTTTTATAAAGAAATCGAGAATTTATATAACTCAGCACTACTAAATACATAAAGATCGTGCATATTTTAATTTTTACCCGTCGATTCTTAAATATCAATCCCATTATTATCTCTCATTCATCGGTAAGCGTGTATATACAGGGTCAAGCGGTGCGCGGTATATAACTGTGATTTTATTGCCGCAGATAAGACCCGGTATAAGTAGACATTGTTTATACATTTCTGCAAGCTTTTATGTGACTTTCTATAGAATATCAATGAGTTCCGATAATAAGAAACAAACTGATATTGTAAATATTTATTTCATAAGTCTGTTAATAAATTTAAAGGAAAACTTTATAAATATTCATTAGAATTGTTCCAGGATTTAAAGTATGTCCAAGATATAATAAGGCCACTCTACAGCCTCAATCGATTTCGTTCAACCTGATAAATCCCATTGTCATTACAATCTCAAATTACAATATTAAATTTGCAATGCTGAATTTTTCATAATTTTCACGACAGTCGGTCATTATTTACAATAAGTGGAGAGACAATGGAGAAGGAAGAAGATGTGCTGTCGCGGCAAGGGAAATCGCGCTTACTTAAGTCCCGAGAACATTCGCGACCATGTACATCCCCACGAATTTCGTAATTCCTTAGAAATTTATACGTGTGGGTATGAGAAAGCAGGCAAAAAAGTAGCTCCTCGAGCCCGCGATAAAATCCTCGCGCCCGAGTAAATCGTGGCAAGTCCGATACAAGATCGTCCCCGCTCTCGTTGCGATTTTGTCCCGTAACGCGCGAATTTATGTTAGTCGTGTCGCCCGCGCGTGAGGACGCGAGATAGGAAGCGGGGAGGGGTTGGCGAGAGGGTCGGATGGGGACAGTACGCGAGAGAAGAGGAGGTTACAGCTGGTGCAGTAACTACTGACTTACGAGTGAATCTCCCGGAGATGGTGATTCGCACACGCGAGCTCGTGTCACGAGACGTCGTGTGGTGCTGAACAGTTAGACCGAATCTTTCCGGTTTTTTTATCCCCTCTTTACAATATCGTCCCACATGATTTTTCAATATTAAACGAAACTGCGCGAGTAGCGGTAGTTTACCGAAACTACCTACACGCTGTCAATTCTATCTTGTTGCACTAATCCATTGATTTTTATCAATGTCGCTCAGTATTAAGGAGCTCACTTAAGGAGAAAGTGCGGTGAAAGGGCTTTAATGCTATAAGCACCGATTAAAATTTAGCTTTGACATAGTCTGTCAGTATGTACTTAATACGAAGCTTTGTAATTAATACTTCGGCCTCGTAGCTACATTATCTACATTATTCAGCCACTGAACGTTCCGATATATAATGAAAAATCAAGCGCGTTTATCACTTCTCCCGCAATAAATTGGTAATTAATATGTTTGGGATTTTAGAGTAAATTCATCAAATTAGCCCGTAATTCGTAGTGCCATGTATGTAACGATAAAGTCCGCTCTAAAATTGAATATCGATGAGATTATTGGCGTGACAACGTATTCATCGACAGGTGCTAATAGGCAATTCCGGTAGCTTCGGGTGCATAAGTGTGTGCCTCAGGGCAAACGGGTCGCATACTAACCAGATCGATCGGTGATCCCGAGGGAGATATCGGTAGTCTTTCCCTGCTTTTCGCATGTAATGGTGTGCGTGCCAGGCGGCTATCCTCGATCGAATGGATGTGGAGATAGACGGAATAGTGGAGAATGTTGGTAAGAAATGAAATTAGATGATTGATTGTCGAACGAATAGAATAATAAGGAAGTTTTTGTAAAAACGTTAAGTTTTATTTAACATTTGAAACCAAAAGGACTTATATGGCAATATGCCGTATATACAATATTGCTCGTAATGGATGGACTAACTTAATTATCATACGAAGAAGAGCTAGATGCGAGCAATTTAATTATCAAACTGATCTGGTTCGGCAATATATATCCGAATCACTCGCCCCTTCGAGTGCTGAACGTTTCTTTATTCTAGAAATTCAGTCTTCACGCCCAGTAAGTAAATAAATACTTACATGAAATATCTAGTCATAAGCTTTGCACAGACAATCACATTTCATTATTAAAGGCAAGAGTGGTGTTCTCGTAGGTCATCGATCCGCATCATCAGCACGTTCCCGAGCCGAGAGCCTGTAAATACCTCAACTATCCTTAAAACTCGTTTCTCGGTAAAATAAAAGAAGATAAAAGATGAAGAAGATGTAGGAGGAGGAGGAGGAATGAACAAAATAGTGAGAAGAGGGGCAGTTGTAGCTTCGTTAAAACAATACGCGATGTTGACGGGGCGCAATTTAAAATAAATTTACTTCAAATCGAAGGGGCCACGTTGATCCTGACGTTAAGTAAATTAACATTGGCCAGTACAACGGTGCTCTATCCTCCCGACGGCGTCTATTTCTGCATCTGCGGGGCCCTTCCTCGAGGGATTTACGCGTGCGCAGAATTGCCCACGCGATTCTATCCGTCGCGTGCGCTCTCAATCGAAGGGAACGCGATACGTCCGAGCCGGAAGCTGGTGAAAGCGCGTAATTAAAGCCAAGCCGATCTACCGGCACGCGTTGCGCACCCGCGATTCGATTGTTGCTCGAGCGCGAGTCGCGGGAAAACGGGGCTAGACCGCAATATTAATTGCTTCGTCCGAGGATTTTCGATATTCCACCACCGACTGTCGATGTCGCGTGATCTGCTGAGGAAATAAGCTTCCGAGACTGCTGCGATTGCTGGGAGATAGAGATGGAAACGTCCGCGCTAGCTGCGTGCCCCTTACCAACTACATTTTCCGATATCTTCTACAAGCTCGACGATTATTACTTGGCTCAATTGGATAAATACTTGGCGTTCTTACTACTGCACAACCAGTCGAATCGGATGAGTAAATAAAATAATTTTATACGAATAAAAATGAATATTTTGAAAATATAAATTTCTTTAGGGATGTAATCCATCCGCTCCCACTCTTTACTTTATCCTTTATCCTAATTTTCAGTAATAAATATTACATGAGCGATAATTTTACAGTTATATGAATTATGTGCCAAATATTACAAAATACTGTAGTTTAGTTTCAACAAGTTTTTTTAACGCACAATTCATCAATATCTTTGCTCTTTGAGCTACAAAATATAATTATGATTATACTTTATGTTATGTTAAGCAGTACCAAGAAATACGAAATTAAATAATTTACGTTTTTTATTCATTAAATCTTTATTGATACATATTATATAGATTATCTTTAATTCAAAGGATAAAACATTTATATCTCTCGATTATCACGCCTCTCATCTAAAATCACGTTAAATTAATGTGATGCGTTTAAACAAAATATTTTTAATATTACGTTTACAATTGCATTTCGTTCGTGAATACTCGAACAACATTTTCTCTTCGTAAAGAAGATTCTTCGTGTTCATAAAGTAGATTTTTTTGGAGAGTATTTTGAAAGTATCTCCGTTTTGTGACTGTATTGTGCAATTAATATTTTTGTTAAGAAACGAGCTTACATAAATCCGCTGTATGTACAGAAATAATAAAGGGAGACTTTTGGAAAGTAAATAATTTAGTTGTGGCTAAATATATATTTACAACATTTTAAATCATTAAGCAATTGCATATGCGATGCGACTGTCTTTGCTACGGAATTAAAGCATACTCGCTATGACAGGAAATTACATTTAGAAAAGCTCGATCTTACAGTATCGTTGAAGTGTCTGCTCGACTTTCGAACATTTCGTGCGTCCCTGCATCCGCACCAACTGCCGTAATCGAATAGCGTATAGCCAAGGATATTACAAAGATAATTAATCGTAACTTGTTCCATAGCGGTAGTAGGACTATATCGTTAATCGACTTATAATTCTCATCGAACAGTTCCTTGAAGAAAAAAAGAATCTTACAAGAGACTCAAGTCTTGAGAAACTCTGTAAAATCGATTTTCAATCCTCAACGAGAGAAATACACGGTAGTTTTATAGTTCCACTGTACTACACCTTATTAAGTGCTCGTTAATCCTTTTATTGCAAAAATGGAATAAAGGATATAAGAAATAAAGAAAAAGGCACTTTGGACTCGAAACGATATCGCATCGAATTTCTTGAATTCTCTTTTAGAGTATTACTGACTCTCGGATCGAATACGACTTTTAAAGCGAATGTTGATTGTAAAGATGAAAAATCTTGCACCGTTCATAATGCATCAAGATGCAATAAAAAGTTTCGTTTTTGACCGGATGCATGCTATTTGTACGAAACAGAAATTATTATTACTTAATTAGTAAGTGTACCCTTGTAATTAATTTTGCACTGTTCGATTAATCATAATCAAATGTGTGTGTGTTTGTGTGTGTGTGCGTGTGCGTGTGTGTGTGTGCGTGTGTGTGTGTGTGTGTGTGTGTGTGTGTGTGTGTGTGTTCGCGCGTGTGCGCGTGCGTGTGTACGTACAAGCAGGCAAACGCTTGAGTACGGACAGAAAATTTATAAAAGTTTGTGTAACTTTTGTGAAAGGCTCGTATGGATCATTCTTTATGAATCCGGTAAAACTAAATACAGGCAATAAAAAGTATGGAAACTTATTCACTTTCCTTCTCCTAACCTTTCAATCACATTTTTTCGACTCTCGGCTAGAAAGTTATAAACAGCCGATCCTTAAGTTTTGTCCATTTGTAGATTATTACGTATATTAACATTTACGTAATGGGTTAGAAAAGCTTGAAATTATTAAATATACATAACGCGATTATTAATATATTTGTATTTATACAAGATTTGGTTAGATGGGTAGTAAGCCGATAAATCAATATTTCATCGACTTTATTAAAGCTTTGGCAAAATCAGTGTGGAATTTAAGCGCGTTCATGTATATTCTATCCACTTGAGTGCGTTAATTCTAATAAGTAACTTGAATAGTTTTTAAGGAATACTGTATCGAGAGACTACATAAAATCTGCGTTAAAGAATCCCCTTAATGAGAATAGTGAAACGAAGCTTGAAATAACTTGAAATGCTCATGGACATTTGAAAAGAAACGAAATTTCCCAGCTAATCGATTTTTTTCCCATCAGCGAGTTCCAGGCGAGTCAATTAAAGTACTTGCCCAAGTACCCAAGTACGTCCGTAAATCGATAGCTTCGCACCATCGGCGAGCATACCATAGTCACGCATCACATTACACGAGCTAACCGTTATTCAGAAATTCGTAGAACGCAGCCGAAGTGCGGAAGAGTTGTCGCGATATCAAGGAAAATTGGCTAACGTTTACAACGAGGATCCGTACCTCTATCACAAATGTCGACGATCTGACCACCCGCTGGTATTTAATTAGAGCGGGCAGTCAACGAGTCCTCGCTAACTTCTACTTAGTAAATGAGGTGCGCCGGTAGCACGTATTCCCCGCGCGCAATTAGTCCAACTAATTAAGAATCGGTCGAGCGCTAATTTATAGGCTTAATTTGCTTCGCTTATTTTTTTGCGACACTTTTTCCACGGCCCTAAATGGATCTCGGCAACACTGGTTTCTGTTTGGAAAATTGGAAAATTACTAGCTTCAATTAAATCTTCATTGGTCTTGCGCGGCTGTTCGTGGCTAAATTATCGAACGGAATCGTTTGTAACGGCTTCGAAGATGTACAACACGTGTGAACGCATCCTTTAAAAGAATCTTGCGCAATGCTTAACGGGGATGCAGATTTTTCTGCATTTTTTCATCACGAATTTTTCTTATACAATCGAACGATTCTTATCATGACAGCTCGTAACATTAGAATTAATGTTAGTAAGATCCGCATATAAGCATAATAAGTCATTTCTCTAACGATATTACGCGCGCGCGCGCACAAACACAGCAATCATTAAAAAAATTGAATTTCCTTTGGTGAAAAGATAATGTTTCAGAGCTTTCTGCGAGACAATTTCGAATACAGAAATTATTCCAATTCACATTATTTTATGTTATATGCTGCTAATAATATTAATTACATTTCAGGTAGGAAAAGTATTTCACCCGATACTTATAGCAATGAAAAAAATTAAATTTTAAACAATCTTATAGAAATGCTGCTTTTTAGAATAAGAAAAATAGTCGATACGCTAAATGTACTGGAGAAACTAATTAATCGTTCTGACTGAAACTTCACTAAAAACTTGACTCAACTAATGGCATATATTACAAAACATTTCATTTCGAACAACTATTTCGTTGTTTTCAATTCATCGATCGTAGTCAATTCAACGGAATACGATTTAAAAACTTTATCATATTCAAAGGAAATCTTTCAGATATGATTGATAAGACATATAAAAATCTCGAATAAAATTTTCATATAACTGATTATTAATTGAAGCGAGGATGAACGATAATTTCTATCTTTCATAAAGTCCCGAGTACTTTCATCCTTTCCTTACATTTTTTAATTAATAGAATAGTATATTTTTAATTTAGCTACTAAAAATATTAGATATTTTTACAAGACTATTAATACAAGCAATATTAACTAAATAGATAAATATTATCAATAAACTGTTTAAACATTTTGATTGTAAATCGTCGTATTAGGTTTAAGACAATGACTGCGCTTAACAATTTAAAATACTTTTAAGATAATATAATTATTAACATAAAAGTCAATAATTATAAAATTTTATTTACGATTAAAAATTATGATATTTCAAATATAACTGAATATCTTCAATTGATAATACCATTGCTTATTTATTATAGATATTTTATGAGATATTTATTAGGCAATATTTTATGTATATGTAATCAATATTTTTCAGTCCAATATATCTTTGTTTAACAAAATTATTATATATAATTTTAAATAATTTATAGAATTTTATTTAATGCATACAATTGCTGGTACACTCTACTTGCTGACTTTAATTATTCACAAAATTGGTTAATTTATTTAACGTAACGGATATGTTACGGATATTATATATGACGATTGGAACGCCAAAGAAAATAATAAGAATTGCACAACGTATATTAAAATTTAGGCATATTCGAAAGTATTTTTAATAATTTCCCACATTTTTAATATTTATATTTATGCATAATCGGCCAAGTACTTCATATATACACATATACGTATATAATTACAGTACGCAGATTATATGTACAATAAAAAATTTACATATAATCAATTTATTTAAAAGTCATTATTTAATCAAATTCATAAAAATAAATAATCCTTATTTACAGTAAAAAAATATTTCTGTAATTTATTGGTCCTGTAATTTTTTCTATGGTACATGACTAAATTTTATAGTTAATAGAATTGCATAATTGAATTCGCGAAAACCTCCTTTTATTGCTGCCTTTCTAATCATTCTGTAAAAACATATTGCTTCGATAAATGACTGTCATACATTAGAATTGGCTTATTTATATTCTTAAACGGGAAAAATTATATTTTTATTGTGAATGAGGAGAATTCGATTCCTCGTGAAAGTATTTATAAGAAATCAAATCGTAAAGATTGAATGTAATTCCTGAAGAAGAAAAAACACGCTGGAAATATTTTTTATTGTATTATTTCTGTTATTAAGTTAGTTCTGCTATTAATATTTGTTCTTCATCATAATATATTTTTCACTCACCTGTTGTAAAAAAGTATCGCGTAACCGTTAAAAAGTAATTTCAAATGTTCAATCCTTTCGCAAGTCAACTGCACTAAATTATACAAAAATGTTTGGAAAACCTAAGTGCAATTATTTTCTCAATAGAAAGAATTTTTAATACTCCCCTTTTACATTGCGTATTGAAGAGCGAGGCAGATAGTGGCAATCGAATACAAATGTCACTTTCAGCAAAAATGCGGAACGTCGTAGGAATAGAAAATTGCGGAATGCATTGAACGGAGAGGTCAGAAGCGATCGAGATGAAAGACATTGGATAGAAGTCAACCGGGAATGATACGGACGTTAACATAGTTCGACCATCCCGCGAAATTAATTCGTGATGCTCGCGAAATGCCTCAATTCGTAAGCTAAATCGAACTGAGAGTGATGGAGGCCTCGGCTAAACAACTCCCGGTCCGTTTGTTTTCTCCTCGGCAACAATGGCGCGGACGAGCCAGAGTAATGTTCACCAATAATCAAAGTGATTTTAGCCGTTGTAAAATGCATGAATACACGGCATCGAGAGCGACGAAAGCGAACTCCTATCGTTTTCAACTCCTGCGACGATTTACAATTTCTCGAGAAGCTTCCTGCTGCAGAGTTCAACCGCAGATAAATTAATTCATGCTTATTCGCAGTCAAGTCTACGCATTAATTTGAATTTTACAATTTGAATAATTTGTCTAACGTCGTTGGCTTTAGAACGTGTTTTATTTCTCATGATTACGACGAGACACACACTGACACTAAACACACACAATTTTAATTATTAATAAAACTAACTATATATATATATATATATATATATATATTTAGATATTTAGATATTTAGATATTTAGATTTAGAGAATTAATTTGTCTCTAATATAACGCTGTGTATTTGAAATTGCAATAATGTTAAATTATTCAGATAGTTTATAATCATATTTCGTTATATAGTGACTAATATGGGAATGAAAATGATTTTAAGATATTTAAATATTAACTTCATATTCTATATAATGTATGAAAATACCTTCTAATTGGAATCTTTAATGTTAGAAAATTAAAACGTCATTTATGCTATAATTATTATTATCTTATCAGTGCATTTGAATTCCATAAACTTGATAATTGTATGATGTACAAAATTTTTGCATAGTAAGTCTGGCTTTTGCATTAAAAAAAAAAAAAAAAACTTTATACGAAATTATCTTCGTATTTATCACTGTAATTTATAAGATACTGTAATATTAATTATCCATTAGAGTGAGATAATATTTAAATAACGAATACGATAGATAATAAATAATTCTATATCAAAGAGACTTATTGCTTGAATCGTTTGTGTTACTTTTCATCTTTGAGCTTTGAAAGTGCGACCCTATTGTTATCTATAGTAATTTGCTTATCATTTATCCTAACATTAAATATCTTGGTGAAATAATCGAACTGTTGCAATTATAAAGGAATATAAACCTCACCAGCTTACTACTATCGCACACCCCAAATTCCATAACTTGTAAAAATCACATGCTAGTTAATAAACCAATAATAATTCACGTGAAAATATCTTGCTGCACATGTTTGTACTTTGACTTCCTCTTTCGACAATGCGCATCAAATCCACGAAATCATTCCTCGCGAATCTTATCCATACGTATCTCACTAGACACGTTTCAATCCTCCTCCCCCCCCCCCACGCCACTCATCTCAAACTCTCTCACATTCTCTCTCTCGCGTTCTCTCTCCCTCTCCCTCACGTTTTCTCTCTCTCTCTCTCTCTCTCTCTCTCTCTCTCTCTCTCTTAGTAAAGTACTACTCTAAAGCTCTCTCTCTCTCTCTCTTCTCTCTATCTATCTCTCTCTATGCGTGTGCGCACACGCGCGTGTATTTTTCACTCTCTCATAGGGCCGTTCACGCGTATAAAAACAAAAAGCCCGATAAAATCATGGGGCACCGACTTTCCGTCTCGGATTTTTGCCCCGACGGCGAACAATCAACCACAACCCCACGTCGATCTTTCGAACAATCGAGGTCCGAGCCGCGCGTCCCTCGGCACCCACGCGGACT
This sequence comes from Ceratosolen solmsi marchali, assembly GCF_000503995.2. Taxonomy (NCBI): domain Eukaryota; kingdom Metazoa; phylum Arthropoda; class Insecta; order Hymenoptera; family Agaonidae; genus Ceratosolen; species Ceratosolen solmsi. The sequence continues at coordinate 4,117,519 of NW_011948419.1, read as the reverse complement.
TTTAGCGGGCGGGCGCCCATGGACGTTTTTTCCTTTGCAGAAAATCGACTTTGCCGTTATTGAATTGAACGCATGCATTATACTTTCTCCTCTTTTATATCTTTAGTTATTGTTTGCTTTCGCGCGGTGAAAGCCACGCGTGGTATATCGGTGATTGCATTACGATTATTTGGTTATAATTACTGTATTTAAATTCAATGGAGCTAAATGAAACGAGCCGTTTGTTCCTTATCTCTTGGGATTTCACTACTTCACAGAACTTCTTTTCTCGTTGCTGGCATTTTCAGCAGCGCTCGAAAGTGATTTACGAGTTGATATTTTTGTCAGCTTTGGGTAATGATCGGCCCGTTAAACCTTCGTAATCCGAGTCTCGCATATCAAAGGCGTTCAATTACAGCCTCTCCGCTCGTAATGACCACTTTTCAAAGATGGCCACTTGGGCGAACGACAATCGACGAAAAGTAGAAAAGCCGCTGTTTTAGAAACGAAGAGGCGCACTTGTCGTGGAGACGAGGAAACCCGAGAAGGAAAAATACAAGGAAGGCCGCTTCATTTTCGTTGATTCCACACGCCGGCAGCGTCGTAAAGTCCTTGCTCGAGCCGCTACGCGAAAAGGCGTCTACACGGCTGGAAAAATTAGCATTGATTCCTTAGGGTCCACGCTCGCTTTTCCATCGCTCGTCCCTTCCTCGGCCTCGAGGATAAGCAGCGTCTCTGAGGCGCGCCGCTTGGCCGAGGTCAAGCGAGCGCATTGTCCAACGGGGGTCCTTGAGGGCACCGCGGACGACGAGGGAGGAGGATGAGGATGAAAACGAGGGGGAGGAGGTCGGATGAGTTGTGCCTTCATTGTCGGGGCGGCATAGCATTAGAATACATTAGTGTCCCGCTCTCTGTCTCTCTCTCTCTCTCTCTCTCTCTCTCTCGTCCCATTCCCCATCCCTTCATTCCTCTCCCCTCATATCGATTCATCCATCGATCCAAGGGGTCGTCGTGCCTTTCTCTTTTGCGCTACGCGCGCCCCCCGCCGGAAGGGTCTGTTTCTCTCCTCGATTGACCCCTTTTCCATCTCGCTCCCCGCTGACGGGCGTCACACTGGCTAACTAGATGCGCTCCGGTGCGAACTTAATTTGCTAATGGCCAAGGCGCAGATGCTATCGGCCCTCCCGCGAATCAGACATCTTGCAAAATTGGACGGCCGGGGGATGGCCGCATGAAATTCTTGGCGGACGCTCGGGGCTAGGAGGAGGGCGAGTAGGACGGGCAAGTTCATTGTGCGGCGCCAGAGAGGAGAGGAATATGCACGGGATAACAATGCGCCGTAAGGTATTGTGGAGCCGTGGACAAAATTGCGGCTTCGAACTAGCGCCAACATGCTTCCCGACGATCCCTACGTCTAATCCTCCACGGGATTTAACGGCTCTTGGCCATGCAACCTAACGACATTTCATAACGAGGGGTCAGATTTTTTCACTTTTGACGTGGGCTAACTTTCAATCAGCGATTGAAAAGCATAGAAGCCGTAACTAACTTTTCTAATATGAAATGTAACTTGAGGCATTGATGGTTGGTGAAAGTAGAAAGATGGTTGGTCGACAAGTAAAGAAGGGTTGTAATTTTGTTAATGTTGTCAGGGTATGAACGCATGTAAAGTATCAAGATGTTCTCGTTATATAAATATTTAATTTTTCACTGCTCTTGTTCTTATCATTTGATCACTTGACCATGTGTTTTGACTAGTAGGCCTCATATGGTATAAGGTTCTTTTGATTTCATCGCGTATTACCCAACTTAATTAAACGAGCCCGTTTCACTATGAGCAAACATAACACATAAAAATATTACTAATTCATATACATTCTGTTTGTTTGCCGAAGTTTGCAATCGATTATTGCGATCGGATAATTATTTTAGTTAATATCGCAATGGACGTATTGTACAGGAACTACGTTACATTGCAAATTAAACTTAACATTATGTACTCTGAATGTTAAAAGTGACCAATTACGTCATTGTCATAAGCACTCGCGTTGAAATATCAAGATATTTCAATGGAACAAACTCCCTCATTGTTGAAATAAATTAATCTTATATATACTTTCGATATCGCGCAAATGTTTTGAACAATTTGGAGTAACACGGTTGTGCCCAATGGGTGGTCGAGTTTTTAGCTTCGTCTTTGTTCTGTCTCATCCACTGAAATTGTATAACACTTTCAATCATTACTTGCCTTTTCGTTGCCTGATTGAGCAACAAATCAAGAGTTTGAGAGCCGATCAAAGAAACCTTTCAAAAGCATTCTTATTATATTGTTCATAAGGACTTTGGTTTTGTTTGTATTTTTTCCCTCCGTTTTCATTAATAATTAGGAAACATTGCAATATCTCCTGCGTAAGTATCTGGCTTGTCTTTCAGCTCGTCTCTCTATAAAACTGTCTAGAATCATTTTATTGGACGCACTAAATACACGTCGTATTAACTAATTAGAATATCAGGAGCATAAAACATTGTTAAACACCAATTTAATTTCTTCTTCCGTTTACTATTATTAATTTGCATTGCAAAATTACACTATCGGCACCACTTTATTTGCCAAATATTTATATTATTTATCCGTGCTTATTTTCTTACTGAACTTCATCAATCATTCCCCCTTCCTTTTTAATCAATACTTCTATATCCGAATTAGCGCGCGAAAATATGATATTCCCTACGGTAAATCATATACTTGATTTTAGTCAAATAGTATAAAATGCGGAAAAATCATTGTCAAATTTGTAAATAAGTACGGTGACAATGCAATTGCCAAAGCAGAGCGAATTGCACGAACAAACACGAGTATCCGTAATCGCGTGCTCGATCTCCTAATCTTTGACGATCGATTACGACAAAGCTGTGCGTCAAATCATAAAAGAGCTGGGAAAATTATGATTCGAATTCCCACGAACTTTACAATCGAGTCGACATTAAGCGATAGTTTTGTAACACCGCGTATATCGCGAGGCTCAACGTACCAATGGCCGTGCGCCATTGTCGGTGGCCGTTTGTGCCCGAGAGCGTCAACGGGCCGTATTGTCGTTGCCGTTCATAGCTCTCTTCAAGGGCCCGATTATATCAATTGTGGGGGAAAGGAAAAGGGAGAGAGAATACCGCATCGCCTATTCGACCTGTGGTGATAAGCTATGAGGAGGAGTGTATAAGTACAAGCTATTGTTGATACAATAGCATGCTACGAGGAGGAAAGCACTTGGAGTGTAGGATGATGGATTTTCAATTCATTATTTATCAATAATAACATTGTCTCGTTTGTTTTAGGAGTTAAGAAAAAGAAGAAGGGAAGAGGAAGGGGAAAAAATGCCCGCGGCATTCTCCTTCGGTTTAGTAGTAACATTGGATATTTGAGAGAAGAAATCGTTGGACCTAGGATAGATTAAAAAATTTAATGACTCCTCTGCATTACAATCGATTTTATACACAATCGATATCCATCTCTTAAAACTACGTAATAGATTAAGCAAGAGGTAAATCAATCTCAATGTAAATACGTGAAACTAACGAGTAATCATTGATGAACTTTTGAAGTCTTTGAGCAACTAAGAAACGTGGCCCGCGACATCAATTACTTCAAACACGATTCTAGTAAAACGTTACTCTTGGATAAAGCGAATAAACGAGGGAGTGAAAAATGAGGGGAATACCTATTGCCGATTGCGGCTACGGCGCTGCTCGACGAATAGATGATTCTGCCACATCGAGATTAACCTCGAAAGTTGGTACGCGACTGGTTCACTCGCTATGCAATAAGAAGGAAGATGATGTTACGAGACGAGGTCTCTCATTCGTCCCTACCACTCTCTCTCTCTCTCTCTCTCTCTCTCTCGTTTTCCCTTTCGTATGGGCTATATATTTAATTTTCCATCTCCCTTGCGCGATCATTGGCTTTTTACAGAGCTCGATGAAGAAATTGAATCATAAATCACGCATTTCGATCGCTCGGGCAGCCACCGCTGCCGCCGTCGCCGCCGTCCCCTCCATGGCATTATATCGATACATTTAAGCTGAGCTTATGGAAAATTGTGCAGCTAATGGCTTCCCCTTCTTAAATTTATTATAGCCACGCTTAAGTAAGAAGGCATTAGCTCGAAAGTGTGTGCCTTAGGCTCTTAACTTTTTTCGCATACGATGCGATTTCTATGCATTTTATTACGATTTTTATTTTTAATTCAGAACGAATTTCCAAAGAATTATATTTTTCACGTTTAATCCTTATGTATATAATTGACTCTGTATTGATTGGATTAAAGTAAATACTCGGAGAAGCGAATGAAACTGCGAATTAAGCTGTAAAAATAATTGTTAATTATGGAAGTAAATCATGTATATCTTAAATGCTCTCTGCAACTTAAGCTTATTTACTTAGTATAGAAATACAATATCTCTATGTCTAATGTATATTTAAGTAGCTTTAATCAATCTATCTTTATGGAACATTACAATTTTAATCGAAATAAATGAAATCCTTTTAATATACAAAATACGTAAGACAGGCATAAATTCCTCTAATTGCGTATGCAATTAGTACATGTACTTTAGAGGACTTCGTTGAGCAAGTAGTTGATAAAAACAGTTCCTCTGCATGTTTCTATGCATTTATTAAGTTATCGAGTGATATGATGTTACTCTGAAAAATGACGATAAATAGTAATCCATACAGGATGAGAATACATTGTATAAGATGAGCCAATTATTTCTTTGGTATACATACTCAAAGCAATTATTAAGGACTAGCGTCACTATATAATAGTAACATCGTCATTGATATTCCTGAATAGTTTACACACATGCAATTCAATAATTATTTATCACTCAGTGAGAGTCGATATTCATTGAGCACGTCATCATCCAGTCTTATACACCTCCCCTTGTAGAAACACAAAATTTCATCACACGACAGTGCCGCTACCATTAGCTCGAAGGCGAACAAAATGCAACATGACGGTGCGCCGTGTCGATCTTTCAACGTAAGTGGCACGTGCTTTAACTCTTTCTCTCTCTCTCTAGCTTTCTTTCTTCCTTTGCCTCTCACACTTGATTCGCACTCTACATCTCCTCTTCCTCTTTCAAACTCTTACACTCTTTTAACATTTCTGCCCTCTCTTACTCCATCGTTTCTTTTGTTTCTAGACATTCATGATTTTTACGCTTAAAATTGCAATTCAATTACGGATAGGAACACTCTTGCCCTATCTCTTTCATTCCCTTTTTCCATGCACTTTTTCTTTATAAATTATCATAAAGTATTAATTATAACTTTTGTTATTAGCTATCGATATAAAAAATAGCATTGTATTATATACAATATCATAAGAACAATTTGTACAATTGATATATCTACATATATACATATAATTTTTAAAGACATTAATGAGAAGAAATTAATGGGACTCTCGCAATTATTTAAATTATTGTAAATTAATAATTTTGACCTCTTTATTGGTAGAAAAAAATTTCATAGTCATTGATCAAAATACATGCATAGTAGGTTATTCTTCATTTATATTACATTCTAATAAAATAATGTAAATTTTAACAAGTATTTCATTCGATAATTATTTCTTCAATTATGAAATATGAATTCATTTAGTTGAATATTTTCTGTACATTAAGTATTTTCTCAAGAATCAGCATTCATTTATCTCAAACGATTTTTCGAATATATATTAGAATCATTTTTAATAATTAATTATTTTTAAATAAGATTTCATAATATTTTTATACATAAATGGAATAATAAGTGAAAGAATCTTATAAATAAATTATATTATAAATACAAAACACAAAGCAATGGAATTGTAAAATTTACGCTATTATACTTTATACATTAACAATACCAGTTTCATTTGGAAATATATCTTATCTTCCTATCACTCTCTTCCTCCTGCGATCGTTTTTTAATCTACGGGATCTTGCAACAATTTAAATTATTTTATTTTTTTAAGTTATAGTCAAACTTTACCTTTTCTTCTTCCACTTTTATTCATAATGACTTATAATACGTAATAATATGTAAACTTGTCGAAACTTTATCAGAACCTACCAGATAATCCATATTACCAACAGAATTGTGTAACGTCTAATATTACCACGTGTATGCTGTACCTGTACAAGCAAGCTTTGTAGAAAGTCAAAGACCATCCGCACGAAGCCTCGACCTAAAGCTAATTAAAATTGAAAAGAACTCTCGAGATAGAGTATTTTAATGTTGGAATTGAAAGAAGTCGTCGTCGCGCGTTAAAAGCTATCAGGGGAGGAGAGCCAAGTGCTGCCAACCTTGACACGAATAACGCTCGTACACGTCATTTAGGGAGTTGCAAGAAAAGTAATGGACGGACCACCGAATCACCGGCATGTGCACGTTGAAAATATTAAAGTGCGGCGTAACGGTAAGATACGAGAGCTCGACTCCCTGATTTCCATACGACTCCGGCTGTCGGCGCAACATCCTCGAAACAAAGAGGCACACGGCATAAAGGAGCCCGGCAGGTACGTAAAGAAATCGAATCGGAAGGTCCCCGGTGCTCCCGCTAACCACAAGGAGGCTGCCCCTATGGTAATCCGGTGCGCTCGTGCGGCCGACCTCCATCTGACCTCCAATAATAACAGGGAGCGTGTCACGGAGGTGTGGTGCGGTGCGCCGCTCTTCTTTCGTGGGCTAGGTCGACCTTTCTCCCTCTCCGCGTCTTTCTCTTTGAGCGCATGTAGGAGGAGGCTCGAGACGAACGGCGAGGAAAAAAAGCGAGATGGGAGAGGCATGCAGGTGAACCAGGAATTGCGCCGCTTTGCACTCGTGCCGATGCTGTACATTGTCTACCGATTGGATGGATTGTGTAAGTGGAATATCATTGAGGGACGAAGTACTTTTTTCTTTCTTCCCTGAACGTAGAACGCTTTTGTGGCATTTCTATGTACGCCGTAGGCGAGTGAGTGGGTGGAGGCTGAACAGCTGACGAGAGCCCGAGCGAGCTTCAATATTGTTATTAATATTTATATTTAATTGCGTCGTTCGCATCGGCTCCGTTCCATTGATGTTGATTAATTTTCATAATGAACCATAGAATCTTATCGCTCGACCATCTAAAATGAATCCAATTCCACGATGAAATTGATCGAGAAGTGCAACGGGCAGCATTTTCCACTGTATTTAAATTAACGGTCGATTGAAAAATCGCTTAGACAAGGTCAGCGCGTCGTATGTTGCTTTTCAGCGTTTAATTTCAGTGCCCGCATTCCGATTTCTTATGTAAGTCGTCGAATGTCGGCATTCGAGCGGCCGCAGCACCGCCGAAGCTACTAAGATAAAAGGCGAGAAAGGGAGAAAGAAGGAGAGGCAGAAAGAGAAAGCACAGCTAAAAGACGCAGTAATGTCTACATGAATCTCCGTGATTTACCGATGCGACCGCGGTCTCAGCCGTTTGTTTACCTCTTCGGCCCTCGCTTCATCTCTTTCATTTTTTTGCCTTCAACGCGCGCACATATAGTTGTCCGTAATACACGTAGCTGGTGTGCGCGTGTCGACCTTTCTCATGGCGGCTAAGTGCTCCTGTCGAGGCGCCGGGGTCCCAGAAATCAAACAGGTGAACGAGATATTCGGTTATTCTTTAACGTCGAGATGCTGATCGATTTCTCTCTCTCTCTCTCTCTCTCTCTCTCGTGCGTTTCTCTTCCATTACGGGGGTGTCAAATGTATTGCGAGCGTATTAATCACAAAGCATATTTTCAGTAATTCACGTGCCAAACAATTTTTTTACTTTGCAAATTTCTATATCCTGCATAAATTTACGTAAATTACAAACTCATCAGATTTCACTAAATAAATATATTTACAAATGGCTAAGCCATTTCAATTATTTTACCTTGGCTATTATTATTAGAATTATAAAATTTTATAAAGTATACGGTATATATATTTGTATTGTACGGTTAAATATATTTTGTGGAGATATTACAATAGAGGAATGCATTAACTTATCGATAAAAAGGTAGTCTCATATATCTAAAAATATTATTAGAAATTAAAAATTCTTAAATTAGGTTATTTTTAACGTAGCCTCGAACGCAATTGTGATATTTCTTATTTAATATAATGAAATATGTGTGGCTTGTTAATTCCACTCATATATCCATTGAAAGCATAATTTTAAATTGAAAATAAATTGGGGTATTTGTAAAATCGATATTACTTACGAAAATAAATAAAATAATTAAATAGTAAAATAATTTATAATGCAAAAATGCATATTTAACGTAAGAAAATTCTTATCTTTTTCATCATAATGTTGCAAAATTTAAAGCAAATATACGAATAAAAACTGTGTATTTGAATTCATATTATTTTTACATAATACGCATTTGTTTATGAAATTAAATGCTTATTTAAATGGTGCTCCAATGTAGGATAGAAGGAAATGACCAATATTTTGTTCATATGCTAAATTAAGTATGAAAATATTACATTCAATTATTATTTTATCCTTTTAATTTTATCCATTTAGATTTGTATTTTATAACAACATAAAATTATTTCTTTTACTTTCAATTTTCTAATTTTTTCATCTTCTTCTATTATAATTTAAATGATTAATTTCAAGATTGGGATGAAAAATATAACAAATTAAATTCAAAAATGGAATCGACCTACCTTTTATATTCGCTACGAGCACCGGACGTAAATTCATTAGGACTTCCCTATTACCAGTAACTTTCCACATTCACTTTCGGTTCACCGCAGTAAAGTAAAAGCTTACCCTTAATGTACCATACTATACTCGGCATTTTTTCACTTTCGAGCTCTAAACTCTCTCTCTCTCTCTCTCTCTCTCTCTCTCTCCCTCCCTCTCTCTTTCTCTCTCATTCTCATTATGGGGGCCCACACCGAGCTTATTAAATCGAACATCTTGTTGGATAAACTATACATACGCTTATACTCTCAAGCGTGTGCGCACACATGTACATAAAAGACGTACTTGCGCGCAAGCATACACATATACATAAAAGAGTTGAAAGATTCAGGAAGGAAGAAGGGAGTGAGAGAGAGAGAGAGAGAGAGAGAGAGAGAGAGTGAGTGAGTGAGTGAGTGAGAGGGAGGGAGAGTGAGTGAGATGGAGGTAGAGGGCGGGAAAGGGTGGGAGAGGGGGTGAGGGAGGGAGGTGGAAGGAGAAAGAGAGAAACTACGAAAGAATCGAGTGAAGATTTCTTGAACCCTATATAAGGCAAGGCTGTGTTAATGGAAAGGTGTGGTGCGCCATAATCTCTTCTCTACCTTCGCCTCGGTGGAATCTTGTCGATGGAGAATATCCTTTTTTTCATCCCATCTTTGTGTGCGCGCGCGTATGCATTACCGCGAGCGTGCATGTACGTACGAGTGTGTGCGTGCCCGCAGACATCGCGATTGTCACGCCAAGATCGCACACGACGGCGGGGGGGGGGGCGAGAGAGCACAAAGATGGATGGAAATGGTGCACGTTTTCGTGTTTTACGAAATGCCGTATAAGCGAGCGTCGCGGATGGGGAGGAATGCGGCTCCGGTGCCGGACGCTCTTTCTTACAACTGGAGCAATCGTGAGCTACGCGACAGTTTCGAGACGTCACAGTGGAGCTTCAGGGATGCTCGCTTTCTTTTTCCAGATGCAGATACAGTTCGACGATGAAGATGTTTTTGAGTGGCAGTTTTCTACGAAGTTTTGCCGATTGAAATTATTACTTCTGGTCTGCACCTTGATACCTGGCTGCCCATATGATAAATTAAGAACTGACGTCCGACGTCTGTGTAATCAATGTATTTGGAAGCTTCGTGCATTTTAATAGGTTTCGGACGTATAGCGTAAATCCGGAGCTCCATACGAAGAAGCGACAGTTACACATAATATAATATAATGTAGTTGTCAAAAATCGTAATATCCGATTCGAGTATCGGAGCCCGCCTTTTTTAAAAATATTCTTATGTAAGAAAATAAAGTTAACGCTACAGATTGTAACACATGCAGTTGATTTGAAATAAGGTAAGGTGATAATTCCAGCAGCTTCCAAAGACTCGGAAAACATCTGCTTTACCAAAAATCAAGAGTTAAGTATTAAAGGCGGGTCGGCTTGAAAGAAAGAATGTAGCAGCCGCGTAGGTGCAGGTCTAGAGTAGTGACGTAGATCGAGAATGCCGTGGTAATACACCAGTATACTCGACGGCGCACGAGCTCGAAATTTACGGCACGCGAATCAGTCTCCTAGCCATGCTCTCCTTCTCCCTCCCCTCCCGCACCTCTCACGATGTCCGTCTATCCGCCCGTCTGTCTGTCTGTCTGTTTGTTTGTCTGTCTGTCGGTATGTCTCTCTGTCTGTCCGTCCGTTTCTCTTTCTCTCTCTCTCCCTTGTACGCTCGCGCGCGCGATGCCGCTCCTACACCGCTTTTCTGCGTCTGCTGCTGTGTTGCGCAATGGAGACGGCAAGCAACAACTGTGCGCTCGAGCAACGGAGGAAGGGGATAATTAAAGAGTACGGGGAGAAGAAAAAGAAAATTGTCGATGTGCTGCGTGAAGTGCCACGGCTCTCACTTTTGAGAAAAGCGAGATCGACCGGAGAAATTAGAGATGAGTATAAATGATATATATATATATATATATATATATATATATATATATAGTAATCTTTATCGATCTATAGAGTTTACGCGCGATTTCAGCGATAAAACCAATCATTTGCAGATACCGAGAGAAAGGATGGAATCTATTCTTTGAAGTAAAGATATTCAATTTAGAAGAAAAGTCTATGAATAAGTTTTTATTGAGTTGCCTATTGATTCTCTTAAGAAATCTCAGAAATATTCATGTAAAATATTGTATAAAATTATTGAATGACAGCGATTCATGGAAAGAAATAAGTAGATTATGATAATTTTTATTATCTCGAGATGAAGCATTAGTTGCACAAAATCTGTGATCTAGAAGAAGGGGCATCTTCTTATTGCACTATGCTGGACTACACTTTTTTCTATATTCCATGAAGGCAATGTTACTTTTTGCAAGAAGACCATTACTTTTCGCACTCTTACCACACCTTTTTTACTAACTCTAATGAGCCTGTTATGAAAATAAAATAAACTTTATCTAGAGGCATTATAAATATTTTGAATTATCGTGCTTTATTAATTAATAATATTCTAAGATATGTCGTTCCTCTAAGATTTATACTATTTATTCAAATAAATAATAATTATAGTATATAAAATGATTGGATAAGAAATTAAATTAAATTATAGCTCGTTATTCCGCATTTTCACGAAAATGTAATACAACACGGATATTTCAGTTTTTTATTTAAACTCTCAGCTATATTTGATAAATATATAATAGAAACAAAAAAATTCTATTATTCGGACTAATATTCATGTAATATAGTCATTGCCAATAGCACCTACACTTGGCAAAATTAAGCGTTTACTTTTATTTTGAATAGAAATTTGACTTGACATGTTTATTAGAGATTTGAAAAAAATTTGAATTAATTTTTGCGAAGCTCGCTTTAGCACCGTCAAAATTATCGTAGATATCAAAAGGAGGCTAATCGTGTTCCGTAAAGGCCGAGCATATTGCACTGTCGGGGAAATTTCAAGTCCTGGAGCAAACTTGGCAAAAAGCGATAAAGATTAATGCGTTGTAACACAAGGTAAGGGGAAAAATGCCGAACGCGCTAGCGATTTGAACATTGAAAGAAATTAAAGGAAGGAGAGAAAAGAGAGAGAAAGAGAGAGAGAGAGAGAGAGAGAGAGAGAGAAAGAGAGAACGACAGAGTGACAGACAGATAGACAGACGGGGCGGGGAGGTGGTATAGAGGGAAAACAAGAGAGACATTAGCGTCAAAGCGTCCTGAGAGCCCCGATTTTTTTTAATTTTTTTGCCAATTGCTCGGCAATAAGGTGTCGCCTCGTTCTCGTGTCATGACCCGATGTATCTCGCCATTTCCTTTCGTATTTACCGCCTAGGAGAGTGAGAAAAACGAATAGTAGTCGCGTTCCAACTGACGCAGAACCGAGTGTTATCGGGCTTCCCATATCGACGTATTTTTCTGATTATTTATCTAATCCTCGTCCTCTGGTAATTATCTGCGCGATTTAATCAGTGTAATACGAATAAAACACATAATTATTCGAGAATTCGTCATAATGAATATAATTTTGATAATATACAATGAGACATCGCTGTTATTTAAATGCATTTGGAACGTTAAATTGAGTGTGTAGAGTAGGCGACGAATGTATAATCATAGCGCAAAAAGTAAGAAGGTCGGTACCTCGCGTACCTTCGTTATTTAATCGGTGCTTCCGATACACTTCAGGAATAATAAAGGAAAATGAAAAAGCTTATAATTGAAAAATCAGCCAACGGTTATTCCAGGAAGTAAGTAAAAGAAAATCACGTTTCGTGGGACACTCGCATAAACTGTTAGCTCAGCGAGAAAAAAAGCGGAATCATTCGGCGGCGCATCCACAGGGGACTACAACAATCGATAAATCAATCGAAATTATTTTAAATCCGCGGCATTCTCCTGCCGTGCGCGCGCGGCCAAAAAAGTAAAGGACACGTACCGCGATGAGACTATGAATAGAAAAGGGGCAAGTGCACAAGCGGCGCTTCAGGCTGCGTCCTAGTGGGACGACGGGGGCGGGGGAAGTGGGGTGGGGAATGATAGAGGGGTTTGGGAGGAGGATAGGAAGAGTTCGCCATATGCGAGAGCGCGTGTACCGTGCCGTTGTACCGTTCTGATTAATGGGCTGGCCGGATTTATCCGATGTGTTTCCTACACGGTTGCCGGTATTGTCGCTCCCGCCGCGGACGCATAAATCCGAATTCCGCTCCGCCGCGGCCCTTTCGACGCAGCAACAAACTCAGATGGGGAGGGAGGGGCGGGAGCTGCTTCAGAAGAAGACAGGCTTATGAGGCAGGAGAGGAAAAAATGCCAAGTTAGCGAGAGAGAGAGAGAGAGAGAGAGAGAGAGCGAATGACGGGTACTGGAGGGAGATGTGGGAGGGGACAAATGTCGGGGAGAAATAAAACGTCGCTTTATCGGGAATCGAATTTTAGCCAGTTTAATTGACCAATGCAAAAATTCTCCCTCCCACTTTCTTGGCTGTCAATTAGTAAATTCGAGATGGAGGTATCTCTCTTCATGCTTTTTTATCTCTCTACTTATCTTCATACGCACATCGATTCTTACAATTTATGCGTCCTGCGGCCGAGACTCTCAAGAAACTGAAACTCTTACGGATTGACCGCTATTTCTATTACTGTTATCTACAATCGCGTTAAGAAATATTAACTCGTTCGATTTGAACACAAAACTGATTTCAATATGGAATTCATCCATTGATTCATTAGTAATGTGTCTTGATCAACGTTAATGGTTGCCTAATGAGTTTTTTACCGACGCCTCTTTTCTACCGATGCTCCGATTATATTTAAAAATTCTAAAGCAATCAAAAAAAATTTTTTTTTTTTTTTTTAAATACTGGACTCCGCAAATTCTAGCTTTACCGCACAATCGATCCTGCCAAAATTGCACGAAGTAAATTAAACTTGCGCAAACGCGAGAACAGAATGAGAAGTTTGCAATTACTTAAGATCGCCGAGAATAATAGGACGCCATTAATAAGAAATACTTTGTCGCGTGTTATCGTCAAGCTTTGAAGATTAATTTCTCGTGGTTTCGCTGACAAAAGAAATCCTCGCCTCTCTCAAAATGTTGCTTTGCAAATGAAAAAGGATACGTCATTGGGAGTTACTGCAGCTCGCGCATTATCGCGCTCGGCACCGCCTTTGATGTCCGTCTGGGCGTATTTCAAGACGCGCGCGCCTCTAGATCACCAAGTAACAACGTCGGGGGGCGATTTTATAGGCGACTTTCTAATGCCGATTACGTAAAAATTTCGAGGACTCGTGGGTGGAAAGTAGATTTGGTGTTATTGATTTGTGAATTTTATGAGGATATCCGGCACTTTTGTGCGCTGGCAAACCTTAGCCCCTCATCATTATCAGCCCTCCTTGTGTTTTATGATTTTCTTATATTATGCCATCGTTTGGTGTTAGATCTCTTTCATTCGATAATATTCGAGGCTTCGTATATATTGTCCATCCAAAGTATCCTATTTGACTTCAGATAGGATTAAACTTTCGTATGTACTAGCCGAAGTTGTTTAATTTTATAAAAGCGCCATTTAAATGCTGATTCCGTCTATATTTAATTTTCAAGCTGTATTAATAAGATAAAAAGATTATTGTACAAGGTGGATTTTCAAACGACTATTTTAAAGATACTTGTACTATGTACAACTGATTAAATAGAAATTAAAGTATTTACTGCCCATTCGTTAATATTATATATTAAACTTCGTCTAACTCGTTTTCTTGAATAGAGTAATAAATATTGCGTATATTATAATGGCCTTCCATCATCTTTACTGACCATATATAATATTATGTTTTGTTATAGGGCATTAAATAATGACATATAGTTACGTAAACTGACAGTAATCTCAAAAATTATAGTTTATTATTATTATTATTGCTGGTATATGTTGATAAGAATGATGGAAATATGACACGTCGAACCTTCAAAAAAGAATGCCCCAGGTTTCTTTAAAATCGCCAAAAGAAAGTATATAGGTTTACGTAAATTCACACTCTTTTTTTATAACTTAAATGGATGATTTCAAAAGTCCCTATTATTACAAAAGACTCGTTATATTACTCAGTATATTAATAACCTAACAGTATATTGAGAAAGAAATAATGGATAAACTGAGCAGCGAGACAATTTTACGTAAGTCTCGGTCGAATCCTATAGCTTTAGCTTATGTCACGAACGCTCTTTCGATTTACTTCTTCATAATCAATCCTGTATCATAATTAGAGGAGCTTAGAGTTTAGAGCGGATCCTTATATCCACATTGTGCGTGTACTTGCGGTATCTAAACGTGAAAGTAAACTTCCTTTTACTTTTTAATCCAATGCATAAAAGGAGTAATCAGTCCAAGTGCTTGATAATGAGAGCGCACTCGGCATGTTTGTATTTTACAGCTATTTTGTAGTTCAAAAGCAACCACGAAAGCACGATAATGGCATTCTACTCTATCATTACATCCACGAAAACAATCCTTCTGCGAACAATATTTTCAAGTAAATCACGAGTAACGTCAATTATCTCCAACAGCTTAATCGGTACAATCGCTAAAGTCGCGCACCGCGTTCAGGCACCACCAAATCGAGCTTAACTTCACCGCTCTCCAGGTCGCATCGACTCAACTAGCTCTGCTGCTTGCAAACAAAATGCCCGAGTCCCATGCAAATTTCCAATTATTCACGAGATTTTCGCTAGAGGAACGAGCTCCGGAGATAACTATCGACGGCGATCCTCGGCTTAATCCACCTCAGCCCCTACCTTGGGCGTACGTCGTTGCCCGATTTTTCACGCGAGTCTAATTGGCCTCATCTCTGCGAGAACGTAATCGCGAATATCGTTACCTACTTTTTTCCATTATCCGCGATCGCGCATAATGCGACGCTACCCGCCAAAGCGCCGAGGCACTCTTACATATTCCGTGCGCGTCCTCGACGTTCTCTTCTTCGTGACTTTGCGAAAATCGTCCCCGAGACAGTCCACATGTCAACGCATGAGTTCATCCGCGTATATAATGTGTATGTAGCTGTCTTGGATCGTTGCGAGAATCGTATGGATCTTTCTTTTGTGCGAATTATTGTTGTACATTGTTGTCAAGTTTTTTCATTATTTATTCATTCGGTTTGATTATACGTTTTAAGCCTGACAGGAATTTTCGGAATTAATGAAAGGAGTAGCGAATAAATTCCCTGCAAAATGTATCGTTTCGTACACTATTTTACAGAATGGAGGATTTTTATTAAAAGTTTGCTTGGCTTTAATCATAAACAGAAATTCATTATGAAGTCCCGATTATACTAATATTCACAGAAAATTTTTTATTAGTTTAATAATAGTACAAATAGTTAGAGTTACAGGAATAATAATACCAATAATAATAATAATAATAACAACGACAACAAAAACAACAACAGCAATAACAACAACAACAACAACAACAATAACAATAACAATATTAATAAACAATAGTAATAGTGATTATAATAGTATTAGCAATAATAATAATACTTTTAAGAAGTTTATAGTTTTCAAAGGCGGCAAGCAAAATATTTGGACTTTTAATTGAATGTCCTCTTTTCTTCAAGGCCATTGTAAAAGCATTATAATTCGATATTTTCGAAAATTACATACCTTTCATAATCATACGTATCGGTAATCTGACAATAAAATGTAAGTATTATTTATTTATGGAATTAATGCCTTAAAGAGGTTTCGAATTACACAATAATAGGTTCGTAGGAGCTTCTTTTCTGCTATTTGTATATACTTGGAATTCTATCATATAACCTTACCGATAAATTACCTTATAATTCTTCAAATTTCCCTAATTTAATATAAATAAATTTTATATGAATAGAGTATGTGTATGTTGCATATAAATATAAAATTGATTTAATAGTTCTTCTATAAGAGGCTTTAATTGCATTCTTCTGAACGAATTGAATAAGAGAATATTGCATTTTCAGTTAAGCACATTCGTAGACTCGCAATCATTGTGTTTTTTAATAATATAAGTAACAAGCAACGATATGTATTTTCTAAACTCTCTGAATTGTACGTAAAATAAAGTATTTATAATACCTTTTACCTATAATTAGTTACAAGTCCATTATATTTATCTTTCATTTTAAGCGCTACGAATCAGTAAAAGTTTTAAACATGAAAATACACTTAAACCAAACTCGAAATTGAGTATTTTTTACGTACACGTTTGTTTTGTTCTCTTATTTTCTTTATTTATTTTCCATCACTCGTTTTAACTTCTCTATTACTTTATCATATTTTTTTGCTATCTTTTATTTCACTTCACTAACTTTTCTAAGTTTCAGTTACTATTAATAATTAGTTTAAAATTACTTTGCCGTCCAATACTTCTTACTAAATAATATAAGAGCTTTAAAAGGAAAAATAATTTTGATATTCTTAACCAAACCCACATACGCGCACGCGCACGCAATAGAAGTTTCACAAATTTTTATGAAGCTATTCAAACTATTATTTGTTCTGGATATATTGTGCTAAATATTAAAAAAATAATTTCATAGGATAGAAAATCTGAAAATATATATCAGGTGTCGAAAAACGATATTTAATCGTTTAAATGCAACTTGCCTATTTGTTAAAGTAGAAAAAAAAAGTTTTTAAAAGCAAATGGAGAACTTATTTGAAAAAGTGTCTGAGAAAATTTATCAACAGCTTCATAATCCATAATACTAAATTACATATGTATTTTGTGTGCTTGCGTGTGCCTGTGCGTGCGCGCATGGTTGCGTGTAATATCATGACATATGGAGGTAGTAGATTAAAAAAAAAAATAATACAATTGCAGATAAAAGTAGCTTATTCGATCGTCAAACCCATCGCCCATCACGACGTCCGTTAACATTATTTGCCCTCGCTTTTGCCCCTTCCAGCTACAATAATATCGCCGGAGTTAATCCAGGCACAGATCGTTTTCCATTTCACCTCGGGGCCCTTTCAAATCGTCGCACGATCATAGGCCGAAATCCAACGACTCGGACTCTCCCTTCACGAAACAATGAGTCGAACGCCCGTGGGAGTGTTTCCCTTCATCTCTACATCGATTTGGACATCGCCTAAGAGTATATGAGCCACGTTATAAGCTACTCGCCAATAAATTATTAATGATGCCTGAGAACTCGCGGACGCGCAACCGCTTTTTTAGTTTTTTCCGCGAACAATCTCCGTTTACGATCGCTACTTTTTCCCCTCCGAATATAGAGCGGCGCGTGTGCACGACCGACCTTTGACGAAAAAGTCAATTTCCTAATCTCCTTTATTTCAGCTGTACCGAGGTAATTTTATGCCGCCAGAAGACTATCATCCTCCTCTCCTCCCCATCCACCTCTGCCATCACAGCGTCCTCGATCCCGCTAAGCACTGTGGAATTAGTCTTGTGAGGTAATTCCCGCGGTTAACATAAGTTGCCCATGTCGCAATATAGCTTATTAATTATTTCATTCAGCGCGCTCCACCGTATTTGAATAAAATAGAGTAATTTACAATTTATTCCTGGCGATTTCCCAATTGCATAACTATAAAACACTTAATGGAAGCAATAAAAATACTGGATTTTTCGCCATAAATACGAGGATTTACCGATTGTGCATTCGACATTTAATTTTAATCGATATAATTTAACGCGATATTAGACATTAATAAATAAACCTTTCAAAATAGTCGAGAAAATCTACGGCTGCGATAATAAACGTGCAATATTATTGATAATTAACTGGTGGTGGGTATGATGGGTGGGGAAGGGAGGAGGGTTTAAAGAGCGGTCGGGCTTATCTGCAAAATCACTTTGATGGCTCACGAATAGCCGACCATTTGCCGTAATCTCGATAACGAAATACACAATAAGAAGCGAAGAGTACGGCCCCTGCAGGATCGTCATGTGCAAAATAAAAAAGCTAGATAGAGAGGGGCAAGTGTAAACAGACAGGGATTATCCAACAATGTAAAAGTGATAGAGGCGATTGGCAAATATCTTTCGTGCTCTCTCGCATTGCGCCCAATGCGATAGCATATATTGCTTGAAATATCGTCATTAGTGATTACGGATCGATCGAAGCTAATGACCGAGGGGCTCGAGCGTCTAATCACTTAGCAATCTAGTAGCAAATCTAGCCTGGAGAGAGTTAAGGGATGAATTGCGAAAGGTAAGGGAAAGGCGCGAATTTTCACCAGCTGGAGCTTGGATGGCTTGCTAAGTTTTGCGCTTTGAGCGTCTTGTAGATTTCGTCAGATTAGGTGCCGTTATAATGCGCCGTTGAATGGCATTTTTGTGCGTAAAATATATTGCCGTAATTTTAATGCGGCTGTTTCTTTTTTCTAAAATGGAACTCGAGTTCTTTTTAACACATCTACCAGCCATTTTAATGCCAATAACGCTTTCGTATTTAGAAATCCTTGTCCAACTACTTTACTCTACCAATAGACTATAAAAAATTATATATCTATAGAGCCTCGGCTGTTGTAAAACTGCCCACGTTTATTATGTAACCGTTAAAAATATGACCTAACCACGGAAATGTAAGTAAAAATTGCGAGATATTGTTCGCGATAAAAGTGTCTCTCGAACTTCACGCGACTTTCTTCCACGTGTCAAATGTAAAATTGTTCACGTTGAAGGCGCGCGTGTTAATAATCATTGTCCGTTAATTCGAGAGCTACGTAGGTTCGATTTAACGTGCTAAAAGCGCCATCGGGGCACTCGGCAATTCATAAATGACAGACGATGACCAACCGAGTATCTCACATCGTAAATTCCTCGTTTAATCAGCCTTCGCCCTTTTCACAATCAATGCGCCTTCCAGGCTCAGGCGGAACACTTCGACCCTGGCGATGAAAACCGGGAAGATCAAAGGGCTCTCGCGTACCATATGGTATAAATAAGTGAACAGAGGACGCACGCAATCCCGAAGAGGATCTTCGGGCTCGCGTAGAATTGCGCCGTACGGAATGCGGTATATCAATGTAATTGGCGTCGCTGCGCACGCGCACCACCTTCCACGACCTTTCACCGCGTTATCGCTCAGCTGCTCCTCCGTAGCCAAAGTTTTTCCGGTGCAACGTACGGCCGCCGATGTCCTATGCGTACCTGCCACTAACCTACGATCTCGGTGACTCGGACTTTATAAGCGAATTCTACGGGAGTTACGGAGATGCTTATTTATTGCGTGACTCTATGCGAAACGAGATGCTGTTGGACATTCCTCTTTATGTTCCAAATGCATGATAAATAGACGAATGTGCTTTTATTATTAATCCTCGTTCAATTCAAGTTAATGTATACGATGGCCATTGTTTGGATTATTAAAAGATTATACTTTATTCAAGTAAGTGTGCTCCATTAGCATTTATTGGAATAATCAATTGGAGTAAATGCTACACTTGATGTTTCTTTAGCTTAAATACAAGGTGACGCTATTTTATCACGACACTTAATAATGACTTTTTATTGAAATAAAAGTTAATTTCAAACAGCAATCTCGAAATTATTTTTAATATTCACACGAGTTTATTAATAATTATAAAATACATATTTCATAATTGTGATTCATCTCTGTATTTAACGATTAGCGTGTATTTAAACAAATAAGTAATACGAATAATTCCTTTATTTTATATAATTGTAAATGGTACGTAATTCTTCATTACTTTGTATTATATATTTTTTATAGATGGCTTTATGGTCATTGCACGGCTTATTTATTCATTGACAAGAAACTCGCGAGTCTTTTTATTAGTACAACTTGATATTCATTTTCTATGCTAAAAAAATGTACACGATATCATTAATAATGCATTATTGCTTTCAAATATTTTCTTCGCTTATCATAAATGCTTTCTCATTGAATAAATAACAAATCATATTTTAAGTAATATTGATTATGAAATTTTTAAATTAAATTGCCGAATGTCAGCCAATCTTTCTTTGAACGAACTTTCGCATAATTTATCGCGGAAAACATCTGAAAGGAGAACAGTTACCATTTTCACAAAAAGTACGTGACTTACGTCTCACAAACATGACATGAACATATTGCTGGGAAAGAAAGTGTATGAGAAAATTGTTCATGCGCGGAGGAACGCGATTTTTGCGGTCGAGTATTCGTCCACAGGAATTTAGTCACTGACAAATTTTTCGTCCATCTTGCGTTGCTTATGTTTCATAAAATTCGTAATATAGATAATAAGCAATTCTTTCTTGAGATTCATTAATTCTCCAAATAGTCAAGTATCTATTATGTACTTTATGCAAACTGTAAAAAATACTTTAAATTATGAATTTCTGTTAAACATTATTGTATATTAATATAAGTTTAGAATAAGCAGTTGAATGTGAAGCAATATTAGAATATTAGAATATCATCCAAGAATAAATAGAGGAACGATTAACATAATTAATTTTATTTCTTATTTAATATATTATTGCTTATCTAATAATGGCACATTATCTTTATGTTCTAGGTAAGACAAAGAAATAATGATATTAATAAGCCTCCTCAGCTGTCATGTAAGTTTTCATATCAATTATAATGTTCGTTAATGTCAATATATGGCTATAATAATAATAAACTCTAGAAAATGTTATTAATCAAATGATTAAAAATATTATGAATAACTAATGACAAAATAACAATTTTGAAGAAAAAAATCAATTATACATAATAATGTATACTTAACAAAAATATAAAAATTTTACAAATTCATTTAATTCAACAAGTAAATTAATATGTAAATTCTATTATGCAATTTTTTTCATAACAAGTTTTTTTAAATAATTTTTTTAAAGTAATTC
The DNA here is from genome assembly GCF_000503995.2 of Ceratosolen solmsi marchali. NCBI lineage: Eukaryota > Metazoa > Arthropoda > Insecta > Hymenoptera > Agaonidae > Ceratosolen > Ceratosolen solmsi. The sequence goes on along the minus strand of NW_011948419.1, from coordinate 4,095,972 downwards.
TCATAAATAATAAAAAACTAAAATTTTACATCCCTTGGATTTCTTATTTTTTAATATTGATTAGATATTCTGATATTCTTGGTCTTAATTACTTCAAAAAATTATATATATATATATATATATATATATTAATACTAATAATAATAATAATTAATATAGTGAAAATAAAATTTTAAAGTCAAAGAAATGTATCATTGTGTACTTGTAAGGTTCGATGAATAGATTGAAAATTGCAGGTAAACTTTTAGATAAAATATATAAGCGATGTATACGTGCTTTCCTTTTTATATACCACAGGGATGGATCGTCTCAGTGTGTATATGCTTATACATGTTACTAAGTGGTGATTGTGTCTGTGCTTGTATGCGTGAGTGGGTGAATTTGTGCGTGATATGTGGATAAGAGCGAGTGGGTAAGAAGCTAATTATATGCGTGTTGATTGTTATGTCCGTATATGGTTGAATTTCAAGGAATGTACGTAAAAATAATAAAAAGACATAAATTTATCTCATAAATATATATTTATCGTATTTATATATATTTATCGTATTTATATATAAAAAATTTATATATATAAAAAAATAAACAATCATTTAGTGGATTCTAAGATATTGGAAGAAAAGTAATCGTAGAGTAAGTACTCCAATCAATTTATTACATCGAACTGCAATAATAGCTTCTATAAAAATGTAATTTATCCAACTTAACCGATACGATTACGCTAACACTTTCGAATTCAGTTGCACAACTTACGACAACAACTTTTTCTCGTACTAACTATTCAAAAGCTTTATCGACTATTGCATCGATTATAGAGAACTCGCGAAATTCACATCATTTATTGAAATTTCGCCTGTTAACAACATGAATCACAGCAATATTTATTAACTCCATATCCACGTCTAACTCAATCAATAATTTTATACGAATGTACATTTTGGAATTAAAACAGTAAAACAAATAAATGATGGATTTTATTATTTTGTAATGTAATATATGTTGTAATGGTTTAATTTATGTTACTGATAAGCTGATAAGATAATCAAGTATTAGTCACACGTTGATTTTTAAGCACATACTTTTTAAGTAATAAATTACACATTAAATGCGAAACTGTAAATTAAATTGATAAGGGAACGGAATCGCGAAGGACATGAAACGTCGAAAAGGAAACGTCGAGTTGCAGACAAATCAGTAAGCGCTCGAAAAAAAGCTGCAAGAAAAGCCCGAAGTCTGGCAACGGGGACACTTATAAATAACAGATTGGTCCACTTGAGCAATGGCTCAAGTATATCATGGCAAAAACATTGGATACTCGCCCTCTTGGAAAAAGGTGAGGCCTACGAAACTCACCGAGTCCTCGTAACTTATCTCCTCGCGACAGTTCTCCCTCCTTCCCTTCTACCATCCCATCCCCAATACCCCACGCAGACATCATCCAGTAATTTCTCCCGCCGCCCTCGTTCGGTCGATTCCCAGCGGGCAGAGTCCGGTAGGTACTGGTGAGGAGGCTAAGGCGCGCTTGTGGGAACCACAGCCTCGACTCTGTGGTAGACGAAGCCAACGAGGGCATCCGTCTGTCAGCTGCGTGACGCCTGTTGGATGGCAACCCCGTTTGCTATGCCAGAACGAAAAAATCTGGCCGCATAGGTTATTACCGTAAGTATCGGAGGCTTTTAATACTCCTTCCATTCCACAATTCAGCATTTAGAAAATTCTGATATTTCGTTGTTGACCATTATGTGCTTCCTTCCTACGTACGTTTCACAATACTTTTTCCGTGCACTTCAGTTCCCATACGATTCAGCAATTTGCGAAAAGCTGCGCGAAAGATGAATGTCTCTGTAAATACGCTATGAATGTTGATAACTTAGTTGCCGGTAATCTTGCTTGCCAACGCCACTGCATAAATAGAAGTAATATTAGAGTAAAATCTGCGTAAAAAAGAGTGTGAGTGACAGATGCAGAGAGTTTGGAAAGCCGTGAGCCGAGAATGCGAGCGCGAGAACGTTAAAAACGCGGCAAAAAGAGCGAAAAAAGTAAAGAAGAGGAGGGAGCTTGCGCGAAGCGAAGATAGGTGGGAAGATTTTACGCGGCTCGCGGAAAGGCATATTATTATTCTGTTATTAATCAAGTTTTCTTATCCGCTCGAGCAGGCTCACGTGCGCCCCAACACCAATGCCGAGACGAAAACACGCCAGGATGGGGGGGGGGGAGCAAAATTATCGACGAGCCCATAGGAGATTACGCGAAACACGAGGCAGCGTCTAGCGACGATGGTCGTGGTGGTGGCGGTGATCGGGCGGGAAAAAGGAAGAATGGGGAAAAAGGAAGGGGTAAATAAGTAAAAAGATCCGAAGAAGAAGCGGTGATCACCGCCTTTTCTTCCCATCGGACTTACAACGCGAGCCACAGGATTTTTTCTCGCCTCCTCGCTCTCTCACCAGCTCTTCCCTGTCTGAAATTACGGGGTCCGCCCGCTCTTCGCACTGCCAAGTTGTTCGCGCCTTTTTGCCCCACGCGGATAGTTTCCGGCTTTTTGCCCAACATTCGGCGAACGAGATGCCCCTTCTCCTTAGATTCCACCGCTCCGTCGGCTAATGCCACGGAGATGGAAAATTTATCGCGCACCGCCGTCCACGACTCTAAGCGTCGCGCTATTTTACTCCTGGCCATTCGAAACACGGAATGTTTTCGTAATTATTTGGACCGCAACGAAAAGGGCGACCGCTCGCGGAGGACCATAAAAACAAGCCACGAGGATGCGTAACGAATTAACAGCTGCATTAAATGCCATGCTTCATTAAAATCTATTAATTCGCCCGCTAAGGCCTTTATTTACAACGGCAATAATAAGAACGACAATTATAATGCTAATAATAGCAATAATCACGACGATGATGATAAGATTAATCATAATGATAATCGTGGTAATATATGCAGTCGTAGGAGCATAAATAATAAGTTGGGAAGACCTTAGCCGCATTTATCGGCTTTTATTCTTCTACTTAATAGGAAAATATTTGCCGAGAATAAAGTGAGTCACGTCGCGAAATCGCTTGAAAATAGCTTGTATTCGGTGCGTTAAGCCACTAAAATAAACTCGATCGAAGCTCGCGCTCACGCAACAAAATTTTATTAACTAACCTGAAGACTGCCACCCCTTTTTTTCAATCTCTCGCCTTCCTCCTCTCCCAACCCCTTTCACGTCCGAACGTCCCGACGAGAGAATTTATCTCACCGTAAATTCCACCACTTATATGAAACTTCAGACGTCGTAAATTATCCATTCTTTCATTCAACCGCATAAAAGCTCCCGCTCCTTTTTTCCTTCTTTCATTCTTTTGTTTTTTTGTCATTACTTCCCGCGCTCCTCCATACCTCCGGTCGATTGATAAGCGCGCACGGATGGTAGGGATGGGGGGGGGGGAGGTGAACATTTCCATAAAAGTGAATTTTAAAGCGCGCGCTCGAGTGGCTGTAAAATTTTCGCGCCGCGGGAGGCCAATTATGACGGACTGGAAATGCCGGCTATGAAAATCTAATGACATCGCTTGTCAGCGACGCTAATACGCTACCGCCGTAACGTGTCACCGCGACGCAGCTCGCGAGGCCCGTTCGCTCGTAAATTTCAGACATTTCGAATGAGCGGCCACTGCAAGGTCTAGGTCATTCGCGTCCTTAAATGCCCCTGAATGACCAAGGATGTACTAGGAGAAGAAAGCATCTCCTCTGCACATTGTTGAAGGCGTGTAACCTTGTATGGTCCCGTCCGTGTCCTTATATATGCATTGGCAGAAGTTGCTGGGCCGCGATTCTGCATAATCCTCTGGTGCGGCAATACCCCAACAGCGACGTGCAATTTCCCGATTTCCTTCATTTTTCATTAGTAGCAAAGCGATTGCGAGATCGTACATAGAGATAAAATCAGGGTCGTAGAGGGCAGGGGGTGAGGACTGCGTTTACAGCTACTAACACTTGGCTTACTGAGATCGACGACACACGTGGTACTTCCTACTCGGTGGCATGTATATGTGTCGCTGTCCCAATAAGTCATTAATAGCATTATTTTAATAGACATTAGTCAATAATAAAAATCACAAATTTATTAAAATTTTATTGTATTAATATGTGTCCATACTTTGGTGTCAAGGACAAAGTCGAAAATTTTTTCTAAAAGTATTGATTATTCGCACATCGGCTCAGGTTATTTGGCCATCCAAAACATGGATTATCATGAGAGAAAAACGAATCTGCCTGGAAATTCTTTCGAACTTTTAATTCACCTCTTTATATATACAATTCATACGGGATCAGAGAAATTTTAGTATTTCTACGCGAATCGCAGGTTGGATCGCATCGATTATAAGGAGAAGTCACTCCATAAAAATAATTGTTCCACTCGCTGGAGCGACGATATTTTTAACTATGCGTTTACTGATCTTATCAAACTTATCATCACAAGCTCGTTCACCGTTAATTCATCGCGAATAGCCATCTTCTTGGAAGCCAAGCTGCAGCTATGAGACAGTCAAAGTCGGTCGGATGAGGCTGGTGTTCCTACTCCGAGGAATTCTTAACAAAAAAAAAACCATTTCAAGAGAATCGTTACGAGAGGGGAAGGAAGTGAGCCAAGACCCATTTGTTTTCCTGAATCGTCCATTTCGCGTAATATATCGATACGCTGTGAGCTGAAAAAGGTCATTACGCGTCGTGTGTCGAATCTATGGGCTCGCACAATTAAGAATTGTCCCTCATCTCCTATTGGAGGACCGACGACATACGAATTGCTGCCGATGAGGCGCCCGATTATTCGCTACCGCATCTCCTTTACGCGTACTCGAGCGTTGTAATCTCGCGACACTGACTGGTCTTACGTGCTTTTCACCTACGGCCATTTAAAGCCCATTAATGCGCCTTGAAAATGACGCGGTGCGGACCGTTAATACCAGGAAAGATGTAAAGCTGAACTCGTGAAACTTAGCCGAATCATCGGTAAAGCGAATTACAAATATAAAAGCGTAGTTTTACCGCATTTCCAACCGACGCGTTATAATTCCCAGAAATGGATTTTGAAGTCCGGTACTTCAGGGAATTTCAACACAAGCAATCGAGTACAAAAAATGTGGGATAAATTAGTAAAAAGTAATTGCATACTAGTAGCTCTCCTCCACCAATTACTCTTTGCAATATTAGGAATAAAAGTAAAGATAGAAAGTACCATCATCTTTCTTTAGACTTGTTAAACATTAAAGACGTTATTGACTGGAAAGTTGCATATAAATTAAAGACAGGACAGAAATATAAATTGCTGATAAATCTTTGATTGAGTGGTAAACGTCTTTATAAATACAAATTTCGTATTAAATAAATTATAATTTGGTAAGCAATATACATTTGGATCGGCGCTAGTCTGATAATTGTCGATTAATTTTTAATGATATCTCAAGTTATCATACTTTCAGTATACTATTATTTTCATCCAAAATCGTTAAATATAAACTGCTAGGTCATTAAACAGATAATTAACTAAATTAAAGGCGTCATATTCATAAACGAAGCAACAAAGATCCCTTACAACTTCATTTTAGACTAATAATGTTGTTTCGCTAGTTGTAGGTAAATATCACATAATCATTAAAAGAAAAACAACGAAAACAATCTAAGAACGGCCAATCTAACTGCAATTAAAGATTACCGTCAACTACTATCCATCTCCATCTGAGCTCATAGCTTTTTTCTCCGATACACGAACCACCAAGTTTTCAAAGCCAATTAATATCTGGCTAGGACGTCATCCATACTCGTCCCTTTGACATAAGATGCCAATATGGCCCGCATGTAGACCTACATAAGGAAGCGCACTTGCACCTGATCGCGTTAGTACTCCTTACAATAAGACAGTGTGCATGCGTGTGTGCGTAAATGCGAGTGATAAAAAAAGAGATGGAGCTCCAGATCGTAAGTCATACAGGTGTTCACTGGTAATGATCCCCTCACGGCTTCTTGTTTTACACGTAGAGCCTATAGGGACGATGACTTTGTATGAACACTCGCTACATACGTAAGCTTTTTAATGGTGAAATCTATAATGAGAATTTATTTCTATCTGTCACCCTTTCTCTCTCTCTCTCTCTCTCTCTCTCTCTCCCTCTCTCACTCACTCTTTTATGTGTACGTGTATGTGCGCACGAACACGCACACGATTTGAGAATGAAGATTATGCGATGCTCGATGCTTTGTAACATTGAACAGTAACGATAATTTTCCGCGTTAAATGGTTGAAAATCAGTGTGTGCGTACGCACGTGCACATATAGAAGTATTATCGAGGGAAAAGTTAAATGTTTTTTTGTATATATTTTGCGCAGCAGCACTTTTACATGCTTGCATCTTTACGTGCTCGTTGAAAGATGCATTTCTTGCGGTAGCCAAGCACGAGCATTTTTTTTAAAAAACAATATTTCATACGTTATGAAAATTATTTTGCATTTTTAACTTATCTCGAATGATGTTTGACGTTCGATAATTTTGTATCTCGATGGAAAAAAAAAAAGATGGTAGACAGTAGGAGCAGCATCGGCGCGAATGCAAAAGCTCTTATATGTATATCAATGTTTAAATATAAGTGTGCATTTAACTCTCTCTTTTATATGAATTAATAAATTACACTAAAAAGAATAATAAAAATTTTATCTTTCTTATGATATTATGGTAAAATTATGAAAAACTTTCGTTATTTTATTATAGACTATAATCTTGCGTTCTACTGGCCAAATAATATTAATAATTCTCCAAACAAAGAACATTCTATACAATACGAACGTTACGCTTGAATATTTATATATATATATATATATATATATATATATATATATATATATATATAATAAAATAGTCTATATTACATGTATTGCGTAGGTAATGTGAAAAAATATATATATATACTTTTGTAAGCGTGTATTGGTTGACTATTAAATAGTAATTTCTCGATAAATATTACGCATCGCATAAACTATGAGATTATCAATATATTAAGACTAAATTATAAAATTAATTCACTTAATACGAATAAAAAATGATCTATTTATAAAAATATTTGACAACAATATTCTCACAATTTATAGTCTCTCTCAATTACTCTCTCTCTCTCTCTCTCTCTCTCTCTCTCTCTCTCTCTCTCTCTTTCTCGTGTTATTTTATTTGGAAACATCTTTATAAGAATTGTAATAAGAAAGTTAAATGTATTTAGGTATGAGATAGGTTGATGAGGATAACTGTCTGTACCACCCAGAAATGAAAAACAAGTATAACTACTGTAAAAAAAAAAAATTTTAAATCTTCACCTTTCGAGACTTTAAAATGTTTTCATCGAACGTATAAAAGAACTCGAATCGTTTCAAAGCAATGTCTTTAGAAACATACTGCCAGCGACATGAAACTTTCACATCGAACTGTAAACCTCGACCTAGGAAACGCAGTCTAGATACACGGGTATACAAAAATCCATCATCCTTCCTCGTTCTTTCCAAGATCACATCATTTCACCATCTTGCCATCTACTTTCATAAGCGCCTTTACGAATTTACATATACTTGAAATTGCGCCAACGCTGTCTTTTTAACGAACTGATTCTCGGATGCGGTAAAATCCAAATTTCTATTACGGAATATGTTTCGCCTGCATGACTTTGTTCTCGCGTATATGGACACATACAGCCAATTTACAATACGAACGTTACGCTTGAATATTTATATATATATATATATATATATATATATATATATGTGTGTGTGTGTGTGTGTGTGTGTGTGTGTGTGTGCGCGCGCGCGCGTGCGCGTGTGTGCGTGTGGGTGTGTGGGTGTGTATGCGATTCAAATACGCGCGAACGTCGAGAGCATAAACTAGCATATGGATAAATAAAATTTAAAATACACGGGTTTTTATCGTGATATGTAGAACATCGTTTTAAGTTTCTTTTTTGTTTAGCCTCTCTGATAGATACTCACCGGCAGTATTTTATATTATATGTTTATTGCTAATACGCTTTTTCTCTTTATTGCCAAGGATGATAGAACTATTAAAGTGATTTACCGACGCAGTCTGATAAAATATAATAAAGGATAAGAAAGCGCAATAAAATTAAAATTTACATATCTACTGTGTTTTTTAATTTGTTTAATGTGTATTATTATGGGGCAGTAAAATTTATTTACCATAAAACTAAGGAATCACTGATTTATACGAAAAATAAATGAACATGTATAGTGTATGTTTACGAAAAATAAATGAACATGGATGTGTTTCCTCATAAGCTCAATAACTAGATCTCCATAAAACTTGAGGGAATTTATGAAAAATTACATAATACCTTTTTTGAACGTATTATCTCTTCGCGCCTATAATGCAATTTTTTTTGCTTTTATTTATTTAGTTATATATTTTCTATTTTTATTTTTTATTTTTTTTTTTTTTCGTTAAAGTGCCAATAATATGTGAATGATATTGTGAGTATAAGTGAAAATAGCGCTTATAAAATATACACAAGAGCAGCTTATTTTCTAATAAGAATTCATATAAAATCTAAAGTATGGGAAAATACGTAGATCCGCGGACTGAGGTATAAAAGTACGCGTGAACGCGTGCGAAAGCACGCATCATCAAAAATTGAAATTTTACATAATCGCGACTGCGCACGCAAGCCCGGCCATAAGCGCACTTATAAATATAAACAAGTAGAGAAACATATAAAAGGCATCGGGCCTCGCATAAAAATCCACGCACACGCATAATTCAGCGTGCAGTCCGAGGCAGACTCGTTTTACCAAGGCGATTGCCCGTAGCGATGACCTGGCGACGCTCGGCCATTCTAAACGAATTTTTCGCTTACGCACCGATCGCCATCGTCGATTTTCCAATGCGGCAGTTCCCCACTCCCCCGCTTGATAACGGGACGACGCGTTCTTTTGCCACAGCAAGGACACGACGAGCGGAAGAAGGGAGATTTTCGTGGAGGCTTCAGCGCATACGCGACGCCTATCTCGCGACGGCTTTCTACCCGCGTGCATCGTGTTATCCGGAATAATTATCTACCTGTTAAGGCTAACGCGCGCCTCGGTCACGGCCAGGGGTTAAGCTCTCGGGCTTGGCTTCTTCTCCTTCTCTATCTTTCCACACTTTTTTTTCTTATTCTTATTCATCCTTCTATTCTTTTTATCATCCGTATACTTATCCTTCTTTACTTCCTCAACTTCTTCTGTCTCATCGTAGCGGCTGGGAGACGGATAACGATAAAATGAGACAGAGAAAGAGAGAGAGAGAGTAAGAGAGTAAGAGAGTGAGCGTGTGTACGAGTGAGAGGGATTGGGAGAGATAATCGAGCGAGACCTCCTATTTGACATTATTTTTGCCCCCAAAGCTGTCCCTTGTATTACCACTGTTGTCTCTCTCGACTACGAGTTTATTATGTACTTTTGTAGGGACATACGTTGACTTGTTTGATGGTGTCTCAGAATATGTCAATTATTCTTGTCCTTAACCGACTGCTTTAAATTCACCCTCTTGCAAAATATTCTCTTCATTATCCATTTCTTCGTATCGAATTAGTAATAAACAATGATGAATATCATAAGAGATAGAAAACATAATGCAAAAATATTTACAATTCTTTTCAATAAAGCACGAAGTCTAACTTTATTATAACATTTATAATTGTATACGAATAATGGCGAGCTGCTTTTTACAATTTGAATAATAATTTATCAAAATATAAATAAGAAATTATATGTGTGTATATATATATATATATATATATATATATATATATATATAGGAATTTCAAAATAATGTAAATTTCACTTGCATACAAAAGAACTCTTTATTAATTTTTCTATTAGAACAGATTAGATAAATTATAATACCTAATCATCATTCATCTACTAATCAGTTTTCGCAAATCTAATTAACAGATTGTAGTGTCTTTTACTGCGTATGTAATAATTTATGGCCTCACTTTACTCGTCAGAACATTAGCATATTCTTAATTAAAATATAATAAAGAGAACAGTTTACAAACAATGAAGTTCAAATTATGCAACTGTGTAATGTCAGAACAGGGCGTTTGATTTATTGCTGTTACCTAACACACGTGCTGCTGTTCTGAATTCTCAAGTTTTATATGAAATTCGAATATGGAAAAGCCGAATCTAATTAAGCTAATCAATACAATACAATAGCTCTTATAAACTGTTTTCTTGGATTACAAAAAATCATTAATAATAGGCTACGATAGAAGATTGCATTATATTTAAGAAATGTAAAAACAATTTAATTAATAATGCTCTCCAAATAAATAAACAAACAATAAATATTAAATTAGTATAGAAAAATTTGTATATTATTATCAGTTGAATTTAGAATTGTATTTAGAAAAAATATCGAAATATGTCTGAAATTATTCAGGTATATTTTTAGTTTTATAATAATATATTAATTATGACCAATAGAATTTCAATAAAATTTTAATTTATTCACTTGGAGTAATTGATTAGAGAAAAGAAATTGAAAAAGAGAAAAAAACCAATGATGAAAAAATTTGACAAATGTCTTAGCAATCATCGATCTTATATTATAAAAAACTTCTGACATTTATAAATAAAATTTCGCAATTTTATATATGAAAATAAAAGAACTGTGAATTCTTCTTACTTTACCAACATTTAGTTCAAAATTCAGTCGTAGCAATATATTCTGCCAAAGCATTTACATTTTATCAATTCTAAATTAGTAAAGTAAAAAAACTATCTATAATTAAACACTTCGTACTTCTTTATGAAGACACAAGCATATAAATAGACTGACAAAGAATTTTCTAGAATATATTCAATCTATTAGGAGAAAGTATTTTAATAAGAACCGAAGCATAAATAACGTGAACTTGTATAGGCTACTCATCGATAGTGACGGCTATTCTCATTCAAAATGAAGTGCTTTCGAACATTTACATCAAGCTGTACAGCCTTATAGAGTAATGCATTTTTATCGAGATATCAATCAGTTTCTAGAAAAATGGAAAAGTTGTGGTTGTTTTTCGAAAGATAAGTTACAGGTAGCGGGAAGCAGTCCCCTTTCGCCGAGACCCAATCAACATTACGAGACCCGTAGGTGAAACTCTGGATTCACCTGTGCGGCGATTCGCGATCTCCCTCCCACTTTTATCCCACTCGACTCGCGGAACCGCGTAACCTAAAGACCGAGACGGTGAAAAGGAAGAGAGAGAGAGAGAGAGAGAGAGAGAGAGAGAGAAAGAGAGAGAGAGAGAGAGATAGTGAGGGAACGATGGGGGGGGGGTGATACTTTCAACGCGAGGATGCATAGAGAACATATTAATTTGTACCGGGCTGGATTTTTCACAAAAACTTGATGTCTTACCAATAAAAGCAAGTTGAAGCTATGCCAAGGGATTAACAGCTTCTCGTTTGAGAAGCGAAAAAGTTGAATTAAAATTTTTGAATCATTTTTTGACAGTTACACGAAGAGATTATTGGGGAGATACATCAACGTATTTTTCGGACTTGGATTATTATAACAAGTTGATTTCATGAACTACTGACTGTAAGTAATTCGAAGGAACTTTAATCAGATATTTTGTAAGTGTTAAAATTTCCTTTTAATCATCGTCTGAAACTTATACTGCATATTTTGTTCGAATATTTTAATTATAATAAAAAGTCGATAAATTTTTAGTATAGTATTCCCTGACGTAATTATATATTTACTTTCTTTAAAAATCCTTACTGCTTATTAGACATGTACATGCACACGCTCGCGCGCACTCACGCACACACATATAAATATAATGGTAGAATAATGATAGAAATTATTTCAGTTTTTTTCTTATATTAAGTTTACCTTTGCACAGTGAAAGTGTGCAAACAAAGTTAAATACATATAGGAACAATTATATTTTTATAGACGATAATCATCGCTGTAAATGATTAAATACAGCGTAAATTTGAAATACTTCATATCCTGTAATTCCGAATCGCTCGTATTCTATTTTATTGCATTCAACTGGAATTCTAAGATATCGTTTGAATTTTCAAAATAATTTTCTCATTTAATCAAGTAAAATTTTTGTTAATACCTGTATAATTAGTTTTTCAAAAAAAAAAACTTCATTCGATATGAATTTTTTGTTATAACAAACTTTCTCATGTTTGTTAATAATAAAATTGTATTTTTCAAGAGATAAAAAAATCTGTATATTGGTTATATAAATTAATCGGGAAGGAATTATGCTTATGAGATACAGTAGACATTTCAAGTTAACGTTTGTGTGAAATATTTGCGTAGAAAACTTTTTGCTGTTAATCCACAAATTACAAGTTTTAACGACTGATAAGCTAATGACCCTTCATTGAAAAAATAAAATCGATATAATCCATATTTCTTCTAATATACTACCATATACTTGTAAAAGTGACTATATTTTCTCAAATTTATATCTTTCATTTATTAAAGTGGCTTCGCTCTAATTCGATATTGAATTCTCGAATTTTGGCGTTTTTGTTGCTAAGATCGCCAGACTACCTGATTACCGGCCTAACGATAACATTAGATGTCGCAAAATAATGGTTGAAGCTTACGAAATATCCAGCTGGAGAGTCGTTTATATTGTGAAAATGAAGAGCCGCGTTCGGGCAGGACATTGGTGTCTTGAAATCTCGGCGAGCCAGCGAGAGTCGACGAATAAAAGAAAAAAGTGTCTGTCGGTACCCGAGGGGGAAGCCGGGCGGTGGCGTAGAGAGGGAGGGAGGGGGAGGAGAGAGCAATGATAGAAAGAGCGACTCGTTTACCGCTAGTCCAAGACGCAAGCTAGGATGATGACCCAGTTAGGCTTCTCCGTCGGTTTAGGCTCCTCCTAGGCGAGCAGTAGGAGAGAGGTGGCCAGCCGCCTTCTCAGACGGCGCGCGTTTCGATTTTCCCCGATAGAAAATGTCCCGACCAATCGACGTCCGCAGGTAGCTTCTTCTCCTCCTCCGGCCGTTCCACTCCTCGTTTACCAGATCCGCTGTCGTCCCCTCGCCCTCCCCACCCGATCACAACGCGAAATCGCCAGGACGCGCCTATTAGCCTGCGGGCGCGACGGGCCTTATTTTAAATAATTCCGGGGATAGCCGAGCCCCGCTAATGCCGACGGAGGCTGGGCTCCACGTCTACGTTGGTGCTGATCTTTTGCGCAACGAGGAAACGCGATTGCATGCACTTTTTTCTCCCATCGTCGACGTTTTCGCGTCGAGGAACGCTCAAGAGCCGGAGTGCTGTTTTTTTTCCATCTTTAATGGAACAGACATTCTCACTGGGACGGGTTTTTATTTTTATCTAACAGTGTAATTACCTTTTAATGAATGTTTTCTTCGTGTGTTTTTGGTGCTGCTAGGGGCCTGCGCTTAGGTATTCAAGTTTTCATACAATTGAAACTTTTCCTATCAGTTTCTCAATGCTTCTTATTTCTCTGCTCTATGATTCGGACTTGAAAAATTATTTTAAGTGACTTTTATTGCTAAAGGAGAGAAAATAAAACCTGAAATGGATTCTGGTATAAATCAACGAATTCGATTACAGCGTGGAAAAGTTGAACCTATTCGGTTCAGATATCTGGTTTATCCCCCAAGCGACACACTGCAGTATTCGAAAGCAAGAAATAGATTGCTCATTTATAATTTCTGTTTACACGTATTGTATAATAAACTTATCTGGTACATAAGTAAGTCCTTGGTGAGTTGACTTGCTGTGTGACGAGCCTGAAATTATTATAAATGTTCCATAAATGAAATATCAAAGTTGAGCTTAATCGAGCATAACAGTGAAATATAGTAAAAGGATAAAGCTTCGTTTAAGCAAAACGTAAATAGCATAAAAATAGTAAAAGTATATTTACGTATTATTTGGCATTTGTATTGTCAGATTAACAGGTATATTTCAATTAAAAATATGTTATATTAATTAAACTGATTCAACTCTTAATTAAAAAATCGAACAGAAGGTATTGGATTAATTAGCAAACGTTAAACTATACAAGTATGCAAGTTTGTTAAAAGTACTTAAATTATCTTCACTACAGTGCCAATAACAAACAGTTATATTATTCATGTACCAAATTTAATCTAACCAATAATATAAATAAAATAGATTATTATAAATTAGTGTCTCCAATAGAAACTTTAGACTTAAAAACTAATAATGCATAAATAATCATACGTTGTAATTTCTTTTTGACATTTGTCGACAAATTATTACTCTTCCTAAAAACAGTATTTGAGTCATATTAAATTTGCTACGCTGATTCAACGTTATTTTCGTTATTACTTACTACAAGAAAGGAGGCAAAGTTTTCACGCATTTATCAACGATAATATAAGCGACAGCAGTATTAACGATTGCCCACAATGTTGCACAACCACAGCTGACAAAATTTGCCATCGCTCAGGAACCGTTTCGTGAATTCGCGCCACGTTATTTACTAATCCCAAGGAAAAAGACAGTGTGACCCAATACGAAGCTGATTGTTCGTGCCAGAGCACGCAAGAGCTTGTTGTCGGTGCCGAGGCAACTCGTTTCTCCGATTGGTGGTACCAGTGTCAGGAAGAGCG
>NW_011948419.1:4075534-4081305 GCF_000503995.2 Ceratosolen solmsi marchali | reverse complement strand
ACGGAAGGGAGCTTGGACGAACGAGGCCCAACTCCGTCAAAAATTCGCGGCTCTTAATTAAAAAAGGCGGCCGTACCACTCTGGGAACTAGAGATGCTGCTCGTGGGAAAAGACTGGGGGCGCATCCTCGCGACCCCTCGTCGTTAAAGACGCGTCATTAAGGTTAAGCGCGGGCCGGCCGTGTCCGCGCGAACATGATAATGCCCCGCTAGTGCTGGAGCACGCTTTTGGTGTCTCTCCTTGATTAAAGAGCCTGCCAGGATAAGACGTACAGAGAGAGAGAGAGAGAGAGAGAGAGAGAGAGAGAGACGAGCGACTGACTGACAGACATCTGGACCGAAAGTCACTTGGTGGGAGTGCTTTTTTCCAGACATTATCTTAACGCCGTTTATCCTGATATCGCCAATGTGCCGGTTGACAAGCTACTTCTGAAGCATCTTACACGAGGAAAGTAAGCGCCCTTTACTAATCTACCGTCGTTTACTACGAGTGACTTTTACGCAATGAACTTTTATGTCTGTTTTCATAATAAAATATTAACTGTTTTAGAAATAGGTTATCGCGCAACAAAAACGGCGCAGCAATTATAGAAATATTGTCCATGTTCCTTCGATTTCACTTGCATACTTTGATCGGAAAAAAAAATTATAATTACCAGGAAAAATAAGACGAATCTCAATTATACTATGCGTTGAAATTAGCAGTATATCAATCCCGTATTAATTGACATTCGGTAGAAATCCCTATATCGTTGAAAACCAATTATTATTTTCTAAATAGTGCAATTTATTATACTCGGTAATAAGTAGAAATAATTCACACTTCAGTCGTCCCGATTTAATAATTACAACTTGACAATCAAATACAAAAACTGCGCTATGATATTGTATAATAAATTACTTAATTCAGGAATACGATAAAAATATAATATTATACAGGCACTTAAGTATATATATATATATATATATATATATATATATATATATATATAAACATTAACATTTTATAATAGATTATAAGAAAATAATGATTAATAGAAAATATTAAAGAATGAAAGACGAAAAAGATTGAATAGTTATTAATTTTGATAATTTTGTATAACGCTTTAAAAAAAAAATCACGTAAAAATAAAACTATTGAATTTTATACGAATTCTGAAAATGATTTAAAAGATATAATTTTTACATTAATATCGCCATATGATGAATGTATCGAAATAGACAGAAAAATTCACAAATTATTTTTTGATTCTCATATTTTGTATATAGGTCATATATTTGATACTCACCAGTTTCATGTTTTTTTTTTGTTAATTCAAATATTGTCATACTTACAATAATTCAACTGCGTTACGAAAAGAAATATATAGTTTTAATAATTAAGATAATTTAGTAAAATTTCTATTTTAAATTCTATTATACAAATATATATATATATATATATTTTATTGTTTTGGTCAAATGTAGTTTATTGCATGTGGAACATTTAGCACAAATAGCACAAAAGGAATAATAATCATAAATTATCAAATTTCATATTTCGGTGTTTGATTGTATCTGAAGTTGTAATTTTTACACCAAAATCTATTAAATCTATTACTCATTATCTAACATGATGTGATAACCGCATAAACTACGAAAGATGTATTTTAAAGGTTCTGTTGAAACAACGTGCTTCCCTCTATAAATATATAAATCTTTCTATAAAGGAAAGCGGTAAACGAATATTTACTAGATATCTCGCAATATAATGGCTATTTACTGTAGCGTGGGTACCATATTTTAAGGATAACTCGTTTCAAAACGAAATTATATAGTTTTGTATTACTGAAAGCCCATTGGTAAAGCCGGTACGTTCCCATCCACTCGGCGGCACAAGAATGATCTCAACTTTATAACCGTTTCGACGTACGTCAGTTCGATGATTTTATATAAATAGTCAAGCGAGCCAGTTTGCTAATACGACAAGTAATCGCAGGCGCAGATTGTTCATACTTGCCATCGAAATCTTAACGGCCAATGGTTGTCAAAATATATCTGTCCAAAGGCGAAACAAACACTCAGCGCCGTGAAGCCTAAAAGAATGAATGCAAAAATAAAAGAATAAAAATGAACAAGAGAGAAAGAGACTCTGTTCCTTAGGGCTGGGAATGAGTAAGCGTTCTTCCTCCCACAAGAAAGCCTCCTGCTCCGCCTCCCCTTCGCCCCACGGCCGTCCCTCGCGATCTCTTCGTCGTCGTCGCCGACGTCGCTCGCCCGGCGATACGGGAACTATTGTCCTCGGCGAAGACTCGACGGATCTCGCAGTGCCGCAACTCCATTCGACGAGGCTCACGACTCGTCCACGACCGCGCGCGCGCGCGCGCTACTAAACTGCCGGATTGTATTACGGCCGAGCGCGAAGAGAAAAGGTCCATTGTCGCGCGAGAATGACCGCCGTGGACGAAAGGGCGAGGAATTCGCAAGATTGACCGGCCGGTACTCCTCGCCCTACTCATCACTGCAATTAAGGGCTCCGTCGTGCTCGAGCATTCAACATTCAGCGAACGTTGATCGATCAACGTGAATACCGCGTTATCACCGGCCCAACGCTATACGGCCACTTTTCACTTTGATAGTTTAGCAACTGAATTAGGACTAAAGGCCGTTTCCGATTCAAAGCTCAAGCTATTCATGCATTGAGTAGTCCTGCCTTTTTCTCAAACTCTCTTTATGGCTGGTCATCGTTCCCAGGACTTTTTGAAATTCTTCGACATTGGGTAAATTTATGTAACTTCGACTTCATCAACCACATGACGCTATTTTATTAATACATTTTCAGCCAACGCTACACCAGTGCACGGCATTTGCAATAAAGTTTTATTCGACAATTTGAACATTTTACGACTGGGATTTCCCATGTCCTTTTACAAAATCGTTTATTGGAGAAAAAAATTTAATCGGTTCAATTCGTACAAAACGATATTACGATGACAAAGAAATTGTTTAATTTCCGTTTACAATGTGCCGAGCGTGCACAGCACTGCCAAAATATTAAATCGGTATTCGCCGTACATACCGTTGAAAACAAACAAATACCTCCTGCGATTAACGTGATTCCAGTGATCAATTTATTTTTCAGTCACGACCAAAGAGGACAACAACTATAACAAATCAGTCGTAATATATTTGTTTCGAATTTCTTATCAGCTGTAAACAAGTAAAGCGATCTCCAACAACGCAATACGTACTTCGATGATCCTATCGATATTAAATGTTTTATCCATTTCATTGTTGTAGAAAAAAGTTTCATTATGAAAAAAAAGGGAAAAAAAAGAATAGAAAAGAGAGAAAATACATGATAAACGTGTCTTTAGTCCATATTAATATCACTTTTCTCAAAACATGCATACCATACTCCTGGCATAAACAAAAAAAAAACATTAATACAAATCTTCGTGGAACAAATATTATATATTATTTTGACTTGGTATATGTGCGATGGGTAAACATTGGACGCACACCGATGCCTTAGGCTACCTTAACTCGTTTTGACGATAGCTGAACAATCAACTTTGATGCTATTTTCCCCTGAAGCAGTAAAAGAAGGACTTCTCGTCGTGAACTATACATTTTCGTCTTCGTCTGAAAGTTTGCAATGCACCTTTTGCGAATATAATAACGCGAAAAATAAGTTTGAATAAGGCGAAAATTTTATTTATAAATCACTTACCGAGAGGTTAAGCGGTCAAATCCTTTAGGTGAAGTTATATTGAAATATTGACCGATTGCTTATGAGAAATACAGTTGAAATTCATCGATGATAAAATCAATGTTCGGCGGTATATTTTAAAAATTTACTTTGTAAAAGCGCATATTTTACACACCTTTATCTTTATATTTATCGATTTAAAATATTTATTATTACTATATTTCTTATTTCTTATTACTACATGCTCGATTTTGCAGCTTATTTGTAGTTTGTAAGAGTAAAATAATGAATCTTTAAGATGTAATGCTTAGCTAGAAATAAACACACAAACATTTATGAATAGTTTATTTCGATTAAAATATAAAATATATTCGACCTTACGTTCTTCAAAATTACGTTATTTCAAAAGTATCGTGAGATTACCTGTATGAAACCATTATAGAAAATTACTCCTTAGTAATTATAGATAAATAAAAACGAGGATATCGCAGTAGCTATATGAAATGTCAATATTCGTTTTAACGTAGCCAAATTTGCAAAAATTATAAACAAGGCAGATTTTCAGGATCTTGAGGGAATAATAATTCAGAAAACAAGATTACTCAAGGGCAAAGGAATAACTTTAGCCTATACACATGATTTTACGGTGAAGCTAATGAACATAGTGTATTGCAGAAAATTTTTATGAATACACAAATCATTGTAACGGTTAAATATATTAAGTTTATCAAACATAGATTATTCTAGATTTTTATAAATATTCTGCTATATAAGTATCTGGATATGTATATACATGTACATACGTATGCAAATACGCGCACACATACACATACAGAAATTGTTAGATGATTAGTTACACATAAAATCAATAAAAACATATATATGCAAGAATTTTTATAAAAAAAATTGAGTAAATATTTTGTATATATTCTCATGAAATTTATATTTTAGAATTATAATTATAAAAGACTGAATTTGTAAGTCAATGGTAGGATAAAAAGCTTTACATGACATTAATAATCAAAATAGTTGTTTGATTATCAATAAAGTTCATTGCATTTACAGATTTCTTATTTAAATTTCTTTCTTTAGATGTAGAAATTGTACACTTCAAAAACTGGGCATTTTTAAATAAACAAACGTATAAACAGATCAACCGCTTTTAAATTAACAACGTACTGAAGTTGAATATCCTAAGGCTTTTATATATGACAATTTTAATTATAACTTATTAACTACGACATGTGATACATACATATATATATATATATATATATATATATTTTCTTAACTCATCACTAAAAACTTGTATCCTTTTTACTAATAATGAATATGACTTTAATTGATAAAGCAATGATCCAATGAACAAAGTTCCATCAATCTTTTAATGTCAAATTCCCAATAAGAATTTTGTTATCGCGTTTTCCTATTACAATAATCAAAAATATCAAAGATATGCTATAATCTTATAATATTGATTAAAGTGTGGGCAATGTGCTGCAATATTTTCACATAAATATAAATATCGGATAATAAAAACATGTGCTTGATCGGTAATTTAATTACCTAATTTCTTAATAATGAATCGATAATCATGATATTAATCATCGATACTATAAAGAATCTTAAGATCAAAAAATAAAATTGAATAATTATCAGATTGCACGGTATACGTATAATATATATATATATATATATATATATATATATACGTAATAAAAACAGCTCAATATTAAAAACTAATAACTTTTAAACTAATATTCGCCGGTATAACACACCTTGCAACGTGCAGACCCACCCACTGCAATAATTTGCAGGATCGGGAAGTGCGCTTAATAAATCGCCTCGGAACACGACCGAATTGCCGTTAGTCCGAAGAAAGGCTTCCTCGTGCCAAATGACCTCTGCCCCTCTGCCCCTTTGCCCATCACATTGCACCACTCGACACCCTTGCCGAAATCAATCGAAAGCGGTGATATTATTAGGGACGGAAATGAGGATGATGAAGCGGGCATCGTGGGAACGGGCCGATCAGTGGCACCGCGGGCAAAAACGCTAATGATATCTGATTGCTCGGCAGT
>NW_011948419.1:4052521-4075519 GCF_000503995.2 Ceratosolen solmsi marchali | reverse complement strand
CGCGTCTGGAGCTCGTTATCGAGGCTTATCATCGGCGCGCCGGCCCATGGATCTTCATCATCGTCCCGCGCGACCCGCGAGCGAGAATAATATGCGCGGCCCTCGTGCACGGATCTGGGCCCCGACCTCCCAACCATCCGCGATTACCCATTAAACGGCGAATTTACGCCGTGTGGGTAAGCACCGAGGCCTGATAAACGATATTATGACAATGAGACGCCTTAGGGAGGTGGAGAGGGGACTGGTGGGAGAGGGAGGGGGGTCGCTCTAGCGCTGGAAATTCCGTATTCTTCGCACCGTCCAGTGCAAAAATTATTTACCGTTCGTATCCCTGATGCCGTGGACGCATCTACCGTTTTCCCTTACGAACGGCAAAAAGAAATCGTCGAGCCTCGTTTCTTGCATTAAAAGGCCGAACGCTAATTTCCTATCATTGACTTTAATTCGCTATTTCTCATTCGATACACAATGCATTCAAAGAAATGCATTTTGATAGATATCTTCGTTTGATTACGATTATATTGCAGATAAATAATAAATACTTTCTTCATCAAAGAGCATGTTACCGTATGATAAATCGGATAGAAAGTATTCTAACCCGATCGTGAGCTTACTACATTCTCTTACAAAAAATTATAACTTTTTTCTTATTTTCTTAAGTCAAAGATGTCGCCTTCTTTTTCATAAATCACTGGTCTCAGCTAATAGAAAAACATTACAGAGACATGCTACTTTATCATTATTGTTTTAACGCCCTCTACACTATACTCAACTTCGTCACTCATTATATACTTTAATATTAAGTTTTCTCTGTATTAATGAATAGCCAAAAAAAATTTAATCTCTGTCTTATCCTATTCTCATAGTTTGCCCTCCATATATAAATGTATCCATTGCCGTGGTCTTATCATCACGATAATGCCAATAATACTAGGCATTGTTGACAAAAGTAACAATCGATCGATAAATGAAAAATAGGAAGAAAAAATCTATTAACAGGACATTTCAATAAAATAAAAACTTCCATATCGGAAAAATGTGATAATTTTTTCAAATACATATTCATTAGCGTTTGAAATTGGAAATGTTCATAAGCGACCGAAAAATCAATGGAGCATGAGATATAATAAGAAGAAGTAAAATCTATAAACTTCGTCGACAATAGGATACTACAAATTCTGAAAATGTTTGCCCGCGGACATTAATCATACGAAGCTCAAGTAGACTCGCGTGTAGTACACGATCAGGCGCTTCGTGATCAAGTCAGAGCGCGATGACGACGATTTCTTTGGCTGCCACATTAGAAAGGACTACCGAGCGAACCCATTCAATAATTTTTTATTTCGTGAAACAATGGTTCTTTCCCCGCGTACTCTCCTTTTTTTTCATTATTCCGTATTTTTCGCTTTTCATGGCTCAACTCTTGTTACCAGTGTACGATTCGTGAAATGCCACACAGGCAGGACAATGAAATTTACGAGCTCACGATGGGTAACAAGTTTTGATCTGAGAAAATTTGTCTCTCGATGTTTTAATGTTTTAATCCAATATAACTTTCTCTCCATTCTTTATTTTCTACCTCTTCTTTCTTCTTATTTATTATTCAAAATAATAACACATTTTATGCATTGTGTCAAAGAAATTGTACTTGAATTATTCCGCTAATTGATTTATTCGAAATTTCAACATTAAAAAAAACGATAATAAATGCAAAAAATAAATAAATAAATATATAAATACTCGTTCCCTGTGCTTATTAATATTACTAATTTTAACACTTGGCTCTTTCATTATTTATAATTAATTTTCTTCCTTGATCAACGACATTATTAAGAGTAAACTTAAAAGGGATAAACACTTGTACTTTTGCATATATTTATTGCAATAGTAATTACAAATTACGATACAGAACGTTCGCAATTTAAATAATGTGGTTTGTTGGCCACGTAAGTGAAGATTTGCAGTATCGCGGATCCATTGAAGAGAAATTTATTATTAATACACCAGGGGTGTTGGATTTTTTTATGAGTTTCAGATCGAGCTTACTTTTCCATAGATACATTGAACTATAAGTCATGCTTGTGAGGATAAAATAATTTCTTAATAACGATCGAGAATTTGAAGATTTTCATCGAATAACTTTGTGAGACTATTTGTGCAAGTATCTATAAGGTTTTTTTTCGTTATTCGGAAAGTCTTTATCAATTAAATTCTCATTCTCCAAAAACAATTAATATTTCGAATTCTTAATCTACTTGTCGTACAATAATAATATGAAAATTGATAAGCTTCCATAATATATGTAACAATATAGACTATTAGAAGAAAAACAATTTAAATATATTTGTTGTTTTAAGTAAAATAAATTTTATTTAGTTATTTTACATGCCATTAAATTTGCACAAATTATGAATAACAATAAAAACATATAAATTTAGAAAAGAATATTTATTTATCAAATACATTAAAAGCTTAAATCTGTGAAGAAGTTAATTTTATTTCCTATAACGTCTTCGAAGATCTCCAAAAGCTCAATATTCTATTCCGTTGTTCTTTTAAGCAAGTCACGCTTTAACATTATTTAATGTTCCGTTGCCTTAAGCCTCACGTGAGAATTTGCAGCTTAATCGTAGGCAATCTGTTAATAAATTAATGTTTCACTTTGACCTATAGACACTTAATTAATATTTAAAAAAAAAAAGAGAGCTAAAGTCCTCTGTAGGGACAGTTATTTTTTGTAATAATGTAATATCTACTTCTGCTCCGTGGATCGTAGGGTCCTTAATACTCGAATATAAATTGATTATAAATTACAGTTTCTAGATTGAACTGAACATTTTCCTTTTTTTTATTGTTATTATTATTTTTTTTCTAAAAGTTTTTTTATTTAAAATACAGAAATGTAAAGAAAGCGAAACAATTATTCTATAGTTAATAATAATATTAAAAATTATAAACAATGTAATTACTATTTGTTAAATAAAATACAGTAGACTGATTATAAGATATTGAATTATGAAAATGTTTAGGTTAAATATGGAAAAGTCTAAAGCTATTGTTTAAAAAAATATTTAATTATTTCATTTAGCAATGCTAAGATCGATAAGATTTCTAAAAAAATGTAATTACTTTGGCATAAATGCATTTAATTGCTAAAATTATTGTGTGATATCTGTGAGTAGCTTGATGTATTAGAATTTACTGTGGTTTGTTTTAAAATTGATAAAATGAATTTCCATATTAAAACAAACAAAAACTTATTTAAGATTATATATTTATGCAGTTATATTAACATATGTATTGAAAAATAATATTTAATAGGAATTAATTATATTTGTAATGATATGATATACTTACTGGATTAAAAAATTCTGAACCATATAAGATGGTACTTTAGAAATGCTACTCTATAATTATCCATTTATAATTTTTATTATAATTTTGAGATATTAAGTGATAAGAGAATATAATAAAAAAAATATATATACAAGTATATAAGTGATTGATAAAATTAATATAAATTTAAATTCATCAAAATGCCATGTGAATTAATTGCATGATTAGAGTATGCGTGTTTATATTATTAATCATAGTATTCTGATTTTATATTAACTAGTCTTAATAATACTAATTAATCACATAACAAGAAAATTAATCAGTTTTACACTTTTATAATTTTAAGATCCAACAAACTTACCTTGT
Organism: Ceratosolen solmsi marchali; assembly: GCF_000503995.2. Classification (NCBI taxonomy): domain Eukaryota; kingdom Metazoa; phylum Arthropoda; class Insecta; order Hymenoptera; family Agaonidae; genus Ceratosolen; species Ceratosolen solmsi. Next base: position 4,071,817 of record NW_011948419.1, on the reverse strand, counting down.
AAGAATAAAATATTAATTCGTTTCAATCGATTCAAATCGATTCCCACACAAAAATAGTATTTGACTAATTTTAAGTTTTCGAAGCTCCTTATCTAAAAATACCTATATCATATAGAACGTTTATTATTATTATTATTATTATTATTATTATTATTATTATTATTATTATTATCGTTGTTGTTGTTGTTGCTGTTCTTGTTGTTGTTGTTGTTGTTATTGTTGCTGTTATTATTATTATTATTATTATTATTATTATTATTATCTGCTAATCCCGCAATGCATCATTCCAAATATTTTTTTTAATTAAATCGAAAACAGGCACAGACGTCGACAAAAAGTCCTAGAGAAAAAGAGAAAATTAAATTGCTCGTAGAAATCCTCGTATGGTCTCGGTAAACCGCAAACTTGTCGACTACAGTATAAATTTTCTTTTTTCCTTCCCACTGTCTTCTACTTCTTTTTTCGCTAAATTGTGCGTATGTGAAGGCTGCTTGTAAATGAAATGATAGATAGTACGAATGTTACAAATCGCATTTCAGAAGCCTTTATAAAGCTGTCGATTTGAATTGATAACAGATGTGTTATAAAACATCGCGCCTCTCTTATTTACTATTTTTCACAATATTTTTATTTACAAACCACTTTTCATTTGAGGTTCTTGAAAGGCAATAAATATTTATTTAGAAAGCTATTTACGTATTATCTATCGATTTATGAAAATAATTAATATAAGACAAATACGCTCATGATGATAAATTGTGATCTTTTTTTACCTCCTCATTGAAATTCTAATTAATTACAAAAATATCATCATATTAATATTAATTAATTTGTTTTGTAAAAACTAAAAAACAATTATAATCCGTTTTTTTCGTATCTCCTTTCAATTATTAATTTATACAGAAAGCATAAATTTTATAAAATATATATTACCGTATTGTCTCTATGTGTTAAGTAAAATATAAATATTTATCGAGTATAAAGTATATCTTTAAATTGTATATGTATACAAAATAATTTTTTGGTATAGAAAAGTTAATTTGTACTATGAATTAATTATATATTATTATTCGAGAAAACTGGCTGTTAAGACAATATCTTGTTTAATATTTATTTAAGTTCAGACAATATAAATCACAATCACGCGGTTTAGAAGGCCGAAAAATTGTGAGTATTAATAAATAAAATAATATAATCGATCAAATTTGATTTATACGAATAAATAATTATAAATTATCGAAACTGATTAGCTAGATTTCAAAATTTTCATTAGTAATGAATAATGATGTTAAGAGTGGTAATAAGGTTGAAATCAATGAAATCTGTTGAATATTGAATAAAAATTTCAATATTGTACAGAAAGAGCGTAAAAATTCATCAAATGAATTAACATAAACATCTTTATAATTTGAAAAAAAATTTGAAAAATATCCAATAAACAACACACTAACCTCTGATTATCATACAACTAGACAATCTAACAATATTAAGAAATATAAGTAGCTATCGAGTTTAAAATACACACTTTAAGTAATTACATAATTCAACAATGTTGAGAGCCTCGGTAAATGAAATAGTGTTAAGGAATTTTTGTAACTATACGAAATCAGTATAATTACAAAAAAATTATATACCAATGCAATATAAGGAACACACGATGGTAGATATCTTGCGAAATCCCTGTTTTTAAACAATAAAAATAGCACGTGCGTAAACAGCAATCTTACATTTTTCTATTGTACTTAATATAAGCTAATACAACAAACATCTTAATTAATTAACGCTCACCGAGTACTTTCCCATCTCCTCCTCAAATGACTATACAAATTGAGAGAATTAGCTTTGGCAATATGAATGAGGGTCGCGGACACCGCTACCAGTTCCTCATTAACTTCGTCATAGTAACACCCATTAATTATGAAAAGTATCAGAAGTAAAGAATAAGGCATGAAAATCTTGCCATTACGAACACCGTATGATTATCTAATGAATTATAGTTACTCTCCTACGCAAAGCGTGGAATGAGAAAAACCGGGGGTCCGCGAAAGTAGCCAAGGAAAATCGTTGACTGGCGAGTCTAATCCTCCTCGTACTGTAATAATGCAAAGCCGAATGACGCATATGTTTTGCGAAAATTGAATGCACGCGTTTTTCTGCGCGCGTGCGTATGTGCGTGAATATGCTCTTGCTCTCTCCTGTATCGGTAATAATTAGCCGCAGTGCGCTTAACAATCTCATCTCTATTTCGATGATAAGAGAAACCAAAGTATGCGCTCACACACATCTATAGCTGCTAGTGCGATTCATGCCCCCTCCCCCATCATCTTCATGATCTATGAACCGAGCAGCTATTGAGTTGCTGATTCGATTATTAATCATAGTATTGGTAAGTGGCATCGATTGCTTATAAGAGTACGTTATAATACGATGATATTTTCTCTTCGTGTTTCATCTGTGGAATTAAATATGATTCGGAAGGAAAAGGCTACTATTGCCGAGATTTTGCATTAGATGTGGGTGTCTTTTGATAATTACTGAAGATTAGATGGGAGGAGTGGTTGCCTAAACAACATAGACCAATGTATTGTTATTTCATAATAAAGATCGAGATAGTGAATTGATTTTTTTCAATAAGAAATAGTGTATTGATTGTTAATTTTACAGCTTTTCAATTTCATTGGCTAGTATAAAATAATAAGAATATAATGATAATATTATAAACACAAGAAACTGATAGACTTCGACTATTGAAATAATAATAAATCAAATATACACAATTATAACTATCATTTTCAAGTTTTATGGCGCTGTTAATTCAGAGATAATATATTTACATTAATATATTCTATCTAATATAAGTATATAAACTCAGGAAATTCGTGTTATTCGGAGGAAAAATGTTTTGATTTTTGCTTGAAAATCTATCGTAACTTACCATAAGATGCATGTAAATCAATATTTAATGGATAATAATGTAATGAGGAGATTTAATAATATAAATAAAAGTAATAACTTTCTGTAACTGATGCACGCATGTGCAGTTCTGTTTGCACATTAATGCTTATAAAGTAAAAATATTATACTTTATTGGTACGTAAAGTACGATTTTATTTGAAATACAGTGAAAATATATACAAATCTTTCAAATTTAGCATACTAAAAAGTATGTTACACTGCGCATAATATTCGATGTGCGCTTATGCGTAACTAGTTTGTCTTATATATAAAGATGAAGTAATCATAGAGATACAATTAATTATATTGGGCGTTGAAATTAATATATCAAAGAAAATAAATAATTATCTACCACTTATAAAATATAATATTCATGGGACACGTGTATATTTAATAACAACGTGTAAATTATATTCATAATGAGATCTTTAAATGAAATCTGAAATACAAATTAAAAATCAAGCTACTAAAAGTTTCCGAACCTTCTCAATTGCTAATAATTTGTTCGTTTCCTTTCTATGTGCTTCGCCGTTTCAATTTTTCTAGTAAATTACGCAAAATTTAACGTACGAATACGAATAATTGGGGACTGAGGTAAATATCTGCACGTTAGTACTGGCCACGTCGTCATTAATTAGCGATCGAGAAATACTTCATGAGATTACATGAAAGGTTGCACAAATTGTCGGCATGTTTGGCAATGTTTTAATTGCCATAAAGATCCACTGCGCGTCACTGATTTCCTCGCTTTTATTGCGCGTATACGTCAGTCTTATTAACGAATGTACAAGTGACATATTTTTAAGATTTCAGAGATTGTTTGTACATTTTTCGAATACGCCGTTCATTTATTTTATGTATTTGAAAACATTCAAAATGGCTTTCTATAATTATATAAATCATAGGATTATTCATATTCATTATTATTCATATTTTGATATTGTTGCGCTATTGCTTTTATTATTGTTATTATAATTATCTGTATCATTATTAGTATTACTATTATTATTATTGCTGTTATTTAGAATTTGTAACAATTAATGCTAATTACCTGCATTGAAATGTTAATTTGTCTTTTTTGCATGTATAAAAAAAATTTATTAATATAAATGCATATAAATTTATAAAAAATATTATTTTATTCATACTTTTATATGAATTATTTAAAGACATTTTAAATACAGTAATATGTGTGTGTTTAATACACTCGGTATACTTTATTTCTACTGTAAAGTAATAAATGAATATAACTTTTAAGAACTCGGAAAAAAAATGCCGAAAATTTAGTTAAAACTTTAAAAGTATAAATTAAGGAAAAGTTGAAACTTCTGTTATCTTAAAGGAGATTTTATGCAATTTACGTGTAGATAATCTAAAGGTCGAATTAAAATGGTTAATTTTCATTTCAGAAATTACGAGGAAGGGAAAATGGTCTGTTATTACATTGGAGTGATTCTTGGCAAGTTCTTGGCAATTTTAGGAATTCTGTTTATATTGCACTTTCATTATTTTGCTTTATTAACGCAACCCAAAACAATCCAGAATATGATAAAAAGATTCATTAGATATATAATTATATTATTAAGGAATTTTACAAGTCCTTGTAGAAAATAAAAAATCACATTTCATACAGTGCAATTGTCAAAAACATTATTATTAATCATAATATTCTTCCAATGTTCAATTAAATATATCCTTCATAGAATATTTCTTATAACTGAAATTTCATCATCGTGGGTACATTATTCTTGAAGGAAAGATTGTTTTTGAGCTGAAAATAAATTATTCTTTTAACAGCGTATTTCGTTATCATTATCATCATACATTGCTAAAGAATGTTTTTCAAGATGGCGGAGTTTTAAATCAATTTGACAAATTCACGGTTAGCTGCGAGAGTAACACGAGTCACATGCCATCGAGGTGTGCGCATCTGCCCTGGTATTTTCCCTCCATTTCTCTCCACGTTCGCGAATCTTGCGCAGATCGCGCACCGATCTCATCTAAATCCACCGAGGACGAGCAACCAACTGCTGAATAATACATAAGCACGTGTATGCGCAAACTCGCGCGTATTTTCAAGATCGATGGACAGACGTGATGGGTGAGGAGAGAGAGAGAGAGAGAGAAAGAGAGAGAGAGAGTTTCCGTCAGCGAAAAGAAAGAGGCAAAAAATGAAGAGTCCCAGTCGAGTCTCGTCGATCTCGCGATTTCGCTCTTCCTTGTCAGATACGCGTGGAAGAAGGAACAAGAAACCGTAACTTTGACTCGGGAGTAATCGGTATTTCTTATCGCGTCGGAACTCTGTGTATAAGCGTCAGTGAGTTAGGCTTATGAGCTTGTAAGAAAACACATAATTTTATTAGAATACGGATACTCAGAATGCAGTTTAATTATATATATATATATATATATATATTGTTTAATTCGAGGTTATATGAAAATAATTTAACGAGCTTATCGATAATAAGAAATAAATGTAATTTCGTGGTGAAAAATTAATGTTACGATACGTATCATTGTATATTTATGATAAAATGATTTCACCAACACAATGCTACTGTATTAATATCATAAATTTGTTACAATTTATAGAATTATTCGTGAAAAAATAAAAATTGATTATAATAAATTATGTAATCTTGTACAGACACACACACAAACATATATATATATATATATATATATCTTATACGTTTTCATTTTATATGGCGATATAAAAGTATAACAGGAATAATAAGAAATATAATATTTAAAGAAACAGTTAACGGTGCGCTACAAAACCCTAGGGCCAACGTGTGTACTCAATTTCAATAAGCATCACAAAAATTCATATAAATTTAATACCAATGCTTTCATGTTTATTGGTAAAAGTCGAATGCTTTTTACACCTCTCATTATTACAAATATAATATAGGAGAAATGGAAGTACAGTACAATACAGTACAGTACAAATTAAGGGTTATAATTTTGAGGAAGAAAGCGAAAAGCATCTTGCCTACGCCATAAGTTCGAAGAAAAGATGTAAAAGTGGCGTATATAACTATTCGATATCGAGAATAAACTGGCAAATAATAGGGAAAGCGGCAAGAAGTTCCGCAGGGCTGGCGCATAGCCACCACCAGCGCAATAACCCACGCTCGGGTTAAACGGCGCCTCGCCCCGCGGCACCGACGTCTACGGCTCGTCTGGTACGACCCGTGACTCATCCCGTGACTCATCCCGGCGCTCGAGTCCGAGATAAGGAGGCCATGGTAGGGGCGATCGCCCCGACCGATTCCGGTTCCCACGTTTACATTTCGTGCATGCGCGATGGGACGTCGGCGTCGGCGGCTCGTTAACCGCATAACGGTAGGTCGCGCTCTCGCATGTGCACCAACTTGCGGGGTTGAACTGCATAGGATATCGTGTGGTCGAGAACGCGTAACATGCGCTCGCGATTCCTCATTGGTGCCCGGATACCAATTCGACGCTTATTACTCGCGTTCAACTCGTCTCTCTCTCTCTCTCTCTCTCTCTCTCTCTCTCTCTCGTTATCTCATTCGTTATTATTCTACGTCTGTTATCATTGATATCTAGAGTCCCGAGTGAATCTGAGCAGGCAGAATCCTTGGGAGCCTGTGGGAGCAATTTCGTCAATTATTTAATTCAACCGGTAGATGAACGTAGGAATTAACAAAAAAAGCCAAGGCACGAGTATAACCTTCTCGATTTAGCCGGCAATGTGTTGGCATTGAGGTTCGATTTCATTTATTATAGTTGAGATGAGCAGTGGGACGACGTTTTAGCGACTAAGGGTGTCCGTAGATGCGGAACACGTAGAAATGGGCATGAGTGTAATTTCCAAGCCCCGAACGGGACATCCCACACGCGTCACCAGGAGCTTTCGTATATATAAATCGTGACGAGTAGTGACCGCACTGACTATACAATTGCCGTCATCCATGAGCGCCGGGATTCACATTTAACCTTTACAAGCGGCTATAAAATCTTGATTATTCGAATTATCGTCGCGCCTGGTGCGCAATCGTATCGGTGAGCTCGCAAAAATAATCAAAGCAAATGAAATATAGAATTATAATTAACGGACACGAATAGTTTCGTTTCATTCGCAACAGCCTTTTCGTTATTATATTGACTCCCTTCCTCGCGCTTTTTTGGGGCAATTAATACAATTGCTTCCAAACTAATTACCATGCTGTGGCTATAGCATAAAAAGAAATAAGCTCTCGTGCGTACAACGTATGAGTCGTGCGGCCTAATGTATATTTTAAGTTTATTCGCTTCGTGTACTCATAACAGGGTTAATAATTCGCTAACGTTAAATTATTCTTTTTATTTCAGGTGAGCTTTCTATCCACAACTTCTTGGAAATGTGTGCTCGGATGTATGCGCATACGAGTATCCCCAACGGTAAGAGTCAAAGTAGCCCATTACTTTCGTGGCCGGCAAACACACTCGATCCCATTATCCGTGTACGCTTGTAGATTCGTTCATGCACATCCATAAGAGAGGAAGAAATGGCATGAGTTCGTAGCTTTCTAATCACTTTTGAAAATGATTAATTATACCTTGAACGAATGCGAAGCTTAGCCTCGGAAAACTTACCTTTATCCCTTCCCCATCCTGGCTGGCAATTGGTGACGCATGAAATCGCGACTGCTTGTTTTCACATTTGCATTTCATATTTTCCAAGACAGATCAATTTTACATGGCTTTTTCGTAATATATACGTAGTTCATCCTACATATTATATATTCTTCTAGAGTTCTATTAGAGATAAATAAATATTGGTTCGATATTTTCTTTAATGTTCAATGTTCTTTACCACCAAATGGAAACTTTATGAAGCTCTTCCTTCTCACGTGATTAATTTTTATAAAAATTTACCATAAAACGAAAATCTGAAATTTCTATTTTAATGCAGGAAGAAGCTGTTATGGGATTTAACAAAAATTTAATTTAATTTAAATATTTTAATGCGGTTTTTTCGACCTCTACTTTTATATGAAATTATACAAATATGGTGAATTATACAAGAATTTTATTTCTATTCAAATAATAATTTCCATCGAGCAATTATGACATAATAAGTACTTTTAGCTTATTAAATATGTCTTAAACATCGTTGGATAAATCTAAATTTAATGCTCGTTCGAGCTCGTGATTTGTATTTTATTTTATATAAGTTTAGCGGGCAATTATTCACTTCATTGCAGTCCTGTACATAATATTATGGCACTCGGTTACTATTATCAATATACCTTCGGTATGATAACGACTAAGGACGATGGGCAAAGCAGATCGCATCTTAATTGTTCGATAAAGGCTCGTACGTAAATCTTAATAACAACGAGCATACGTGAACAAAACGAACTCCTTGCTAAAGTCATATGACAGCGGGGAGAAAAAATAACCGAGTAGAGTCGCGCACGATGGGGGCGGGAGAGCGTCATAAATCATATCTAAATGGCCGCCTCTTCCGGAAATTTACTATCAAGGTCCTTCTATTGCGAGGCATCGGAGGTCGTCAGTGTCACGATCGGCTCGCAATCACGATGATCCAATGAATTATCGTGAATTCCTTCATCCTCTAATAGCAAGACCAACTCCGCGAGCATCCTTACGAGATTCGTTAGTTGGCCCACGGCTAAGCGACGACGGTCGCGGGGATGAGACAGAACTGCGACGATTTAACGCCACTTACGCCCATCCGTTCGATATCGGCTGCATCATTGCATTTTCCGCCGTGCCAGCTATTTTTAGACTGAATTTTAAATACAACAATCTGATAAGTTGACATAGCGGTACTAGCGAGCTTTCCATATTCCGCCGTGGAAATCTGGACGCGCGGAGTAAGGAATATTATTCACTGATTTAAACGACGATAAAGCGACATATTCCAAATGAGATTCATCAGTCATACTGAGTTCGTTACAATTAATTTGCAAATATTTTTTGTAGATGCGAAATCTTGAGAACTGTCTCAAACTGCCGATTCTTTTACATCAAATCTTTGGCATATTTAATAATATACGATTAAACAAGTTGATTTTAATCTATTACAAATGTTGTTCGGATAATTTATTAAGAATGCTAAACTTAGCTTATAATTATTGAAAACAGTTAAGAAACTTTGAAATAAATTACGTATCATCCGACGATTAATTTAAGGCTAAGAGTAACTTGTCTAATCATGTAAATAATAATGATAAGTGTTAGTAAAGCAAGATATTAAAAGATGAATGCACATTCAAAGTAAATACTTTCTCTTGCTTAAGCTGAATGCTAAGAGAAATCTTCTTTTCTCCTTAATGTACTTGGACATCGCAGCAATTTTCCGCTACTTGATCCGCTGTAAAAATGGAAGTTTCAATCTACAAGGAAAAATAAAGTAACTCGTAACAAAACATTTCGATCGATTCGATATCCTTGTACCCATACAAATTCTATAAATGGTTTTTCGCTCTCGATTGTAATCACTGCTCCTTTTCTTACACATTCACGGGCTCATCGGATCTCCGCGGCCAAGATTTTTCTCCGAGTTCGCCGGCCATTATACTTGGCTCTCTTGAATAGCGCAATAAATTCTCGTTCCGTCGATAGCCGCAAGTACGAAAATTTCAGCTGCATCGACGCGAGAAGAAAAAAACGCCACAAAGAAATACGTATCAATACACATATATACATATATATGCTATGGATCCATCTACTACTAAAGGCATAAAATTGTAAATCGCCCCCATATTGAGCACTTACATGCTCACCGTTAAACATGCAACAAGCTCGCGTCATTTTGCTGGAATGAGCCTCATCGCCCCCTTCTATTATGTATACGTATACTTGTATTACCGCGGTAATCCATTTTTCAACATCATCTGTATTCCTTTTCTACCTCCTTCCTTTCTCTCCACTCAAGATCGATACGGATCAATTCATGTCTCGACCCTCTAAAGCGATCGTGTCGGCGATTATTAAAGGCAGCGCTCGCTTTGGCCGTGGCAAGAAAAGTTCTCGAACGACGTGTATCGTATTCAGGAAAAAGAAAGCGGATAAGAGAGTGGAGAGCAAAAGAAATTGAAGCAAGAAAGACGAATATATCTCATACGCACACTTCGATATTAATATAACAACGAATACAACTGCTATCGATGTGTCATGTATTATATTTTTCATGCATCTGGCATTCTTTTCTCTCGATATGATAAGCGACACGTCATTACTATTGCATAGTTTTCCAGTAAAATTAAGAAAAAAACGTATATAAACATTTTCGTAGTACTTTGTAAATGTTATCAATCCGCTTTCTAACCATGCGTCTTCAACACCTACAACAAACAATAATTTTCACTCTCGTTTCATTAATTATCATAACACGCAAATTTTCATTTTTCTATCAAGTAAATCATTCCACATAAACATATATTAAAACACATTTTAATATCTTATGAAAGCATTAGGATAATATTATAGCGCAATGCTTGTCCATTTAATCGAAAAGAAAAACATGATAAATTGAAGGAATACCCTTCATTTTATAGGAAATGCATCAAATATCAAGAACAACCATTTAAAACTCCTATGAAAAATTACGAAAAGTAACTATCGATATAATGTTCTGATTACTAGTAGTAATTGAAATTTCAAAAATGTTACAAACTTTTGTCTTAAACAGCATTATAAATACACTACTTTCCCTTGCAGAAGTAACAAAATATTATGCGAGTCTTGTTTTATTTAAAAGCTACCATTTATCGATCGCTGTTGGAGCTTGTCAACCATCGATCACTTAGTATTATTTTGGCAATTGATCTTCGATTACCTTATTAATAACAATGTTATTAACATACTTCTGTTAGTTAGCAGCAGACTAATGGTGTATATAGTAATCATTAGTGTAACTGTAAAAGTTCTCCTTTCAATGACGCATTTGTGAAATTGTTTTCTTCTTCTTTTCATTTTTTTTTTCTTTTCACTTGCGTATGATTAAAAGACAACCAATGAAAATTACAGTACGATTATTTTTTTACTACGTATTTACTAAGCTGGAAAACGTTCCGCAACCTTCGATATTATTATTTTTCTTTTGTTTAATTTTATTCATAAAATTAATGTAGTAGTTATATATTGATTAAAATTTTTCAATAAAAATTACGATTCAATAAAAAAATATTTTTTAATAAAAATAATAAACTACGTTAGAAACGCGCTATTAAATCGACGTAATTCTGAATCTATTGAAAATGCCACAATATAAAAAATCAATAAAATAATATGTTAATTACATTGTAATTAGACGAAATAAAAATTAATATTGTTCCACCTGAAACTAATAATGCGTTGTCCTGCAAAACTTGTGCCTTTGTAGCGGTACTACTTATCTATTGAAGTCCTGATTAGTCAAATTGTTTGAATCAAACGAAATACATAGAATCAAGTGAAACATATCATTGTATTCACATTATCTTATAAATATTTAACCACTTTGTACACATCTACGTTTGATTTTTATTGCATAGAAAATATATTTTTATTGCTATATGAATAATAAATTCATTTTCCCATTAATAAAACTATTTATATAATTGTAAAAGTACGTTTATGATTTAAGTGTTTGTATCTAGGCTGCATGAGTACATTTCTTTTAATAGATTTATAACAGTGCTCACTGATACGCACTGTTTGATTCTATGAAGTAACAAAATCTCAATTAAAGTATGGAAGATAAAATAATTGAAAAATACTGTCCTCTGTACTTTATTGCGCGTAAGAGTGTTGAGCGCATATGCAAAAGTTAAATTTCAACGATGTATGCAGAAGTATGAATTTGACTCTAAAGCTTTTTATCATATTTATCCTCTCTCTCTCTCTCTCTCTCTCTCTCTCTCTCTCTCTCCATCTCCCTTTGTTTATAAGCTTTTGTTCTCTACGTATGCGTATATTAATATCAGAGGCGCTCGAAGAAAGCACCATATACAACAAACATAGAGGAACCTGCTGCACGATACATGGAATGAGATGTCACTGACTGCGGTAGGTCCTCCAAGTTAAGAAAAGTAAATATTTCCGGTAAATTTGTGGATTTCATAGTGCCTACCACGAGATAGAGAAAAATTTTATAAATGGATTATATGGATAAAGTTGACGTGCGTGGTAAAATCATGCAAATTTTAAAATAATAAAAGAAACAGACGATTACTAATATACACCAGTTAATGAAGTTAATGGTCATAGAGCATCGATGGACAGCTAAATGGACAATATATCGTGCCTTTGAGCGACGAATTTTCAAGTGGAGAGCGGCGATTATAATTCATTGCTACATCTATTGCAATTACGAACTATATCAAGAATGTACTGATTTTGCGAATTAAAAATTTCGAGCGTAAAAAGTTCAATAAAACGCTCCAAAAATTGCAAAACAAAACCAGAAAATATTCCCCGTTCCCCTCTAACTCCTCGCCGCGAGCGGTAATCCACAAACTAATGAATTATCGCTAACTGAAGGATTTCGCACTTGCGGGACAATTCAGCAACGCCGTATACCATTCCGAATAAAGTATAAGGCGTTGTATCGGACACAACTATCGCCAGTGTCGGGCTTTTCGTCTTGGCGAACGAGCGCTTGGGAATTCATGTGACACGAGAGGTTTCGAGGTCGCAGCGTCCTTCCACGCGAGATATTCTCAGGACACGTGACTCGCTTATATAAAAGCCCTGAATCGACATTTCTTCATACACGGTCATACTCGCTACTTCATTATCTTGGGAAATCCTTTTATAGCCTGGAAGGGAAACTATCCAATAAAGGGCTTTGGTTTAATAATGGATCTTGCGAAAACGATCGAGCCATTAATGACGAGCGACGGTGCGATTAAATTGAATATTGAATAGATAGGCGTGGGATTTGATGAATTTTTGGTCAAGAAGATTCTGGAAATTATTGTTCATTGGAGCATGAAAAATAAAAATGAATAATACGGAGAATAAGCTTGTTGAAGTATTGAAAAATTCCGAAAATATTTTCGACGTAACAGCATATTCTTTACACAAATGAGTTTCTAATTACCTTTTAGCTGATAAATTAATTACTTTTCTGCGAAGTGACACGGTTGTTTCTTTATGAGATTCTTGCTCATGACTCAGACAGGCTCCGCTCCCTTCTGCCCATTGAAAACGATGAATATTGTGCTAAAGCACATTCGCAAGCGCGCCACTCTACGAATCTCTCCTCAAAGCAACTTTTGTCGAATTAGTACGAAAGTTCGTCAGCATTCGCGAAAAGCAGCCGATTGAGGTGTCATTTTCAATTGGTTGGTAATCTTCTCGTCCTCGTTCGAGACTATGGAACCTTGGCCCTCGGTGCAAAAGAAGCCCGATAAACGCGCTTCTACCTCGTAGAAAGATTGCGTATCCGCGAAAAAGTTGCGTAAGGACAGCGAGAGATTTATTTTAGATTTATTTTATAGTAGCGAATGCGAATTGAGTGTACGAGCGGAGCGAAAGCTCGGCTTGTAAGCGATTGTAATCGGAATTGACCGATTACGACGAGCTCCGAGCGTGCGATTGCTCATCGTGAATCGTTTTTCGTTATGCTAAGCGGAAGTTCACCTTAAACGGGCCTTCTCATTTTTTTAATGATACATTGCCACTTTTTTGAGCGGTTGGTCCAAACGAGCGACCGATGAGAAGGATAAGCTTCTAGGTATGTAAATCCGGATCTTTTTGTTCGGTATTGAGAGGATAGATGAAATCGGTAGCGAAGTAGCGATAAATAAACCGAAGTCTTTTCTCCGTGCATTGAAAGAGAATTGGAATAATATTTCCGGGAATCCGAAGAAACGAGGTGTTAAGTAAAAATGATCGGCCACTTATGATTATTTCCGCTTGGAACGCTTAAAGCAAATATTCCATCACTTTATCCGACCGTAGAAAAGAAATTTTCATGATTTTCATCATTTCCATCATATGTTGAGTGAAAACGTTGGCTGCACTCCATCGAGCTCCATACAAAAAGCCAAGTTAATGGTTCTTAACGAAATAATTTAACTAAAATAAAGAGGGAAATTCCACGGAGAAAATAAATACCGGCTTTCAAAACTTCATTATAGGTAATCAAACGTTCATAATTTTCTCGACTCGCGGGTACTGCGCAACGGCACGAACGAACGGCTAATAATATAAAAGTCTCCTAACCTCCTTGTAAAAACAAAATAAAGAAAACAAAAAGAAAAAAAAAGAGCATAAAAAAAATTAAGAAAGAAAGGAAGAAAGAACGAAAGAAAAGACTCTTCGAAAAATCCTAAAAATTTACCGTATTTTGCATACGAAATTGCCGCGTCGTCCGAGCAGGACTGCATTTTACATTGGCATTCTTGTATTCGAAGGAAAGACAGGGAAGAAAAGGGAAATAATACGAGTCCCACGTAATTCTACGAGTGTCGAAGAGGATGTACGCTGTCTTCTCACTTGTCTCTGTAATTCACGTGAAATATCAACGATAGAGCTTAGTAGGGACTGGCCACTGAAAAAGCGCACTCGCTTCGACCCAGAGCTTTAATGTCAAGCAGCGTACTGGAATTTCAATGATATCTGTCTATACATTATATAATTGACATTGACGTTTACGGATTTATATAGAGATAAATTTATTAAAAAAAAAAAAAGGAAAATCAGTATTAGCAATACCTGTAGAATAATGTTCTCGAATTATTGAAGAATCCGATGCTGTTTCTATGTGCTTCGATTATCGAAAAATCAAAAGCATCAAAAAGCAAAAGCTCGTTTAGTCATATATTGTCTAATAATACGCCTCACTCTCTTCACAAGTAGTTTTCAATATCTTAAAACGTCTATAATCATTCTTTCAAATTCTATTACATAGTATTCTGTTAAATATTCTGTAAAATTGCTGTTAAAATATCGATAAGCCGAAAGCTAATAAGCAGAAATTATTAATAATGAAATGTAAACATGATGGGAGAGATGTTTTTCATCATAGGTGTAAAATTTTCAATTTTAAGAAAACTTAGGGATATTGTGTGTGTTAATGTGTGCATGCATCGCTGGCAATATAACGATAGTCAATAATCTAATGTTAAGTGTAATGTTTAGAATTCCAATGTAACTTGATAATAAATTGTCCTCGTTATTACATCGAACGACGATATTTTTTAAAAACAAATTTTCCTTATATAAGGATTTAGAATGATTTAGAAGAAAAAAATGAAAGAAAATTACGATATTAACTTATCAAACGTTCGGCTTCATTTTATCCAAAACATGATGCTTTAAAAACAATCGACTCAATCGTTGTATTATACGCGGCACTCGATTCAAGAAAATTTTACCAAATATTCGTAACGTACAATCTCTAGAGCGACTAGAAAGGCACAATCAGCTAGATGCACAATAATAAATAAGCAGCAATAGCTCGCGAGCGAAAATTGAAAAGCCATTCCACATTAGGTGAACGCACGATCGAAAGGAATTATCAATAATCCATCGATACCCCCATTCAAGCCAATAACAGTAAAACTGAAAGCATCTCTACGACTCCTCCATGCGTATCTCATAGGTAAAACAGGTAAATAAATATCTCATGCCGCGGGAGTGGAAGCCCCGACAACCCTCGACCCTTCGGCCTTCCCCATGTCTTTAAAGAATAAAACTTGGAGGGGAGAGCGGCGAGTCCCTGGCCATAAAGTAAACGAAGGAGAAGAAGCGGAAGATCGGCCGGTGTTTGCCCGCTGTATTACGGTAATTGCCGCGAGTCGAACATCGCACGCCGAGTTCTCCCCCTCATCGCTACCACCACGGGCGCGTGGGAGAGCAGCCCCGCGTCTATGGGAACCCGATGCGTGCCGTACGTAATGAGAGAGATAAACAGATAGATGGTTACGGACACAGAGAGAGAGAATAAGTCGAGGGGCGGGAGGGGGAGGGGAGACGGGCAGTGGGATACCGGGTTGACGAAGGGGCTGGTGGGGAATGGAGTCGAACGAACTAATGGAAGAAGAGAAGGAGGATGGATGTAGCTGAAGAATAATAAGTACAAGCAGCCGAGGTTCGACACGGGCTCTATTTGAGCTTGGCCAAGTGGAGAATCCGACACGCGCTCGCGTGAGGTGAAAACCGACTGGGGCTTGCAATATTTAATGGGGGAGGCTAGCATTCCATTCCCTTCGCTCGTTCGTAATCATTTCTTCATTGACAGTCTCTAATTAGCGTATTTAGTTTACTATCATCTCAACTCCTATAATACCATTGGGCCTGTGGTCCTTTCTCTACTCACTAAATCAGTTACAATGTATATAAAATAGCATTTTATTGAATATTTATTGGCGTATGTATTTGAGTACGAAGTTTGTATTATACAATTTATTTCTCTTCGGTCCGATGTTTTTTGCTCGTTGATTAGTCGTTGCAAATTTTGCCCGCTTATGCTCCATTATTTCCTAAAAATAACAGTTTTCTTAATCTACTGGTACAAAATTTGCATAAGTTATTATCGATTAAAATACTCATAACCTACATTATTTTTATATTTCTATAAAAGCATAACGAAAAATTATAACAGTTTTTTATAAGCTGCATCCGCGTTTTACAGTTATTTCAAGATATTAAGCATTCTCAATAAAATTTATACGCTACGG
Organism: Ceratosolen solmsi marchali; assembly: GCF_000503995.2. NCBI lineage: Eukaryota > Metazoa > Arthropoda > Insecta > Hymenoptera > Agaonidae > Ceratosolen > Ceratosolen solmsi. Next base: position 4,055,210 of record NW_011948419.1, on the reverse strand, counting down.
ATCTTGGATTTTAGTAAGCAATAAACAATTATCGGTAAACATTACACTTATGCCCTTTAAAATCATTTATTTCATCGCTAAAAGAAAAGTCTTTTATAAAATATATGTTAATGACATATACAGATACATTGATGAAGTTAAGCTTACTTATCTGATGGCGTAGCTCTTCTTTCTTTTTTTCTTTCATTAGTTTTTTTTTCATTATTTTTATACATTATCATGAAATTTAATTTTATTTATAACTCATACGTATATTAAAAATCGTACTGACTTTTTAAATGACTACTACGATGTACCGTTGGCTTTGTTTCTTTGTTTGTTTATTTGTTTGTTTACTTATCCAATTCCTCGCGATTATTTTACTCTTGAATATCTGTATAGAAATATATTTTATCTATAAAATAAAATCAAGGCCGTTATAAATTTTTCAAAGATCGAATTCATCATATCTACGTCTAATCGACATCAGCTGCACAGTCACAACTTGAAACTCGTTCACTCGTAACTACCCTGGTATATCAAGGCCATCATCTCCTTTACCCATAACCAAAGATCCACAAAACGGTATGGAGGATCTATGGAGCTGTCCAATGACATAAGCAATATTAATAATCAGAGTGTTCGTAAACGCAATGAAAGACCGACAGCAATGCGAAGTGGGAAGAAAGGAACGAGATAGAGCGATTGCATATTGGGTTGTATTGTAGCACAGTGAGACCGAGTATGGCAATACCATTTATTTTGTTCGCTGTGAGTCTATCTATGTGTTAGTTAGTATCGGACGTAATCGAATCTAAGCACCGCGTGTTATATTCAGTCCAGAAAATAGGTACTGCTCATAGCCATTACCCACAGCCCCTTCATTTTCCCGTTTTATTTTGCTATTCTGCAGCGTCGAGTAGTGGAACATCCTTGGATTTTTCAACTTCCTTATTTTTCCAGTATTCACTGTGTTATCAATGCGACTGATATTTCTTCCTCCGTTTCTTATATCCTTTTTGTTGTTATGTAGTTATTCCTACTTGGAGAAATGATAATTTTTTTTTTTTTTTGTTTACTACGAGTGCTAAATTTTATTAAGATTAGAGAAGAAAAATTTTTTATAATGGAATTGTAGTTTCTTTATGCAAAACTTTGTGAATTTATGAAATGTAAATAATACTTATTTTGATGTTCAAAATATGAATGTGGATGACTGTCATTTTCAATTCACAGGTCATCATTCAATATTTATATAATTATATTCGATTCTATTCTTTATATATAATTTGACATAAAATATGAATAATAATATAAATATATAATATAAAATACGATGAAATTGTATAAACATTATAAAAAAAAGTATTTATAGTGTAGTATTTCAATATTGAAAACTAAAACTAACGATGATCGCTTATAATTAATTGTTGAGTATCACGACATTTGATGTCAGGTAACCTTGAAGGTCACCTTGAAGCAACATATTTTTTCATTATTTTTCATTAAAAAGATCTGACAAAAATTATGATATAATTCTTATGATTATAAATAAATTTATAAGTTATATGTGCTTGCATTAAGATGTATGTAAATCATTTTTATATTTAGTCTGTCGCGTGCATTACAAGTGCAAAGATAAATAAATAACTTTGAAATGTTAATTTTATCGAAATACCACTGAACTTCAAGAATATTTACAATCAAATTTCTACTTTGCCTAAATAAACATTCTCAAAGTCGTAAGTAAAAATTCATTTGAGAACATTTCTTTTTGCCTTAAATACTCATTTAGTTTGCCGGAGAATTTGGCAATTTTTAAATGAGAATATAAAACGTCACGAGTGCGTAATATTATTATTAGCTGGCTTACTTTTCATATACGCGTAAAATATTCACGTAAAATCATTTCTTCGATATACCAATGAATAATGCTGCTCGTTACACAATCAACAATTACATCTAACTACTGTCTGGCGCTACATCGATTTGAAATTCATATGAAACAACGTTCTATGCAGGTACAACACAAAAAAATTAAAAAATAACAGTGGTTCTAATCCAATCGACACCTATTTCTCCACTGGTTCCCCTCTACCTTCCTTGTCTCTACCCATCCTCGTCTCATTTTTTTCTTTCGCTCACTCACTGTCTTCCTCTTTCTCTCTGCGGGCACACGCATACCAATACCCATGGCATATCGAGGAAAAGAGATCTGAACCCCGCGGGTACGGACGAAGGCCTGCGCTATCATCTCGCGAATCTGAGAGCAGTGACGCCTGATGGGAGCCTGAGCGAAAGCTGGATGCGCACGCGCGCGTGAATACTGAACATATATGTGTACGATATTGTCGTGTGTGTGTTGAAATCGCATACGAAACGGTAGTTTTACTGCACGATAAGGGTTACGGAGATGATCGTGATAACACGCGCGGATGAATTTTTTCCTTCGGTTTCCGAGCGTTTATGCACTGTCAGGGAAGGCGCATTTTATCTCGACCCATTAATTGCAATTTATGCGTGTGAGAATGAATTATGATTTTTCGTTTTTCCTCTCCTTGACCTCTAGCTTGTAAACAAAAAGCACTACGGCACGATAATGATATGGAGTTTATGACTCGTAGAAGAGTGTAGTGACCAAGCCGATGCCCAGGAAACGGGTATAATTTCAATAATATCTTACCGGTAGTCTCGTAAGGCTATTATATAG
>NW_011948419.1:4014522-4052461 GCF_000503995.2 Ceratosolen solmsi marchali | reverse complement strand
TAATGTCTTACAATATTTATTTTAATGCCCATTTCACGGTATAACAATAAATTCCTATTTATGTACGTTAATCCTATTTCTATCGCAGCCTGTAGAAAAATTTATTCTTATTTTTATGATGATTTTTTTAATTTTTTTCTTAGACAGTTTGAAAATTGTCACTTTATATCAAATGTCTGAACAAATTTTTCTTGCGTAATGATACGGATTTATGTGAGGTATAATTATTGTCTTTTTTTTCATACTGATTACGAACACTAGACTTTTAAATTTGTATTTATGTAAAAATTTTAACTATAAATACACAAATATTAATGAGCTGGTCTTGGAAAAATTTAAGAATATTCGCAGACTTTGGTAATCAATAACCGAGAGTATTTGTCCGACTGTTAATTTATATAACGGACGGTAGAGTGATGTAGATGGACGTGCCGATATTTTTATAATGCTGATCGATCAATATCATAATCGATTCATAATAGAATCAACATCAAAATCACAAGTGATTTTATGAAAAATTACAAAATATTTGTAAATAATTATTAATCATTATTAATTATTACGATTCCATTAATGATATACATATAATGAATGCATATTTTAACATGAAACGTTCTTAAGATTCAATTGTTATTGTGAAAAAAGCTTTTTTAATTAAACTAGTGAAATATTATTGCTTTATTCATTTGGAAGATTCATTTGTTTAATAAATATTTTTTTTATAAATAATGTCGCGTCTCGATTCGATAAATGTCTTATGCTCTGACATGAAAAGTTTTGTAAAATTTGGCTTCGTAGGGCCAATAGAGCATATGATATGCTAAAAGCAAATGTTTGCGATAAACGTTGCTAGAGTAGTACGTATTATTGAAATATACTTAATTCATTTGGTGGTCATGCCCGGAGTATATTAGTGCTTCTTGCAAAGTCTTGGACACGCATACGTCTCCGCATGATAGTGAAGCACTCTTACGCCTCTGCAGCAGTATACTTAAAACACGTAAATTGCTCGATACGCGCCAGTGTGAGTAATAACAATGATCCCGACTCTCAGCGACCGTAATATCCTTTCGCGCTTCCGCTTTATCCTCCCCCCCTCCCTCCCTGCTTCTTTCCTTCCTCGTTGTCATTTGAGTAATGAGCGATGGAGGCCACACTTGTGCCCATGCCTTCGCGTTCGCCAACCATCCACGTAATACCATCCAGCATCCATCCTAAATTTATTATCGCGCAGTCTTTGACTATCCATGATTACACCCATCGCACCTCTTCGTCCGCTAGTCTACGAGCGCGGACCCGAGGAAATCGGAAGTTTCTCTGGCTGCAATAGACGTCTCGTCTCGTCTCGACTACCTTAGTAGCAACGATCGCAGACCGATATTCCTCGACGCCGGAGGCATCCTTCCGATTAATGCCGAGCAACTGGCAAAGGGTTAAGACGCCGAGCGTGAGATGTCGGCCCGATATCCGCTTAACAGGCCTAGAAAGTATTTCGGGGTAGCATCGCCGCTCTTTCCTTCCCAAGTCAGATCAGTCCAGCGTTTTATCCTCGAGTTCGTTTATCTTGGACTGGGCTAAGAGAACCCATACCGACCATTGCCTTTATCATAGCGTCGCGAGAGCTCGTCATACCCATTGACATCGGCTAACTATTAACGTAAAGCGACGTCTTTTTTTTTTGTTAGGGTTCGAGTGACATTTAGTAACGCGCGATGGAGCATCCTTATTAAGAGCTCCAAGTTTTTACTCGTGGCGATAAGCAATGCCGTTGAATGGCGAATGAAGCGTTGTCGTCGGATTATAAAAATGAGTGAAAACTAGCTTGTATGTACATGAGCCGACATAAGTAGGCACACGAGCGCTTCGAAAGTTGAAGTGAGTGCAAAACTTTCGAAAGCCTGACTGGCATCGATAGCGCAGCATGATAGGTAACATGAAATCGAATGATTATATCGTAAGTGGCCTTATCAGTAATTTAGCACCGAAATCACTCGGCTCCCAAGATCTACATTTTGCAAATGGGCCCATTTTCATCCCGATCAACGACACCCCAATAGCCACAATAATCCCGTGCTCTTTCGTTCGCGTCGCTATTGTCGCGGACGCGATATCATCTGACGCAAGTCGAAGGTCCTTCGCTTATAGAGACGTGGTCGATGTAGCCGATAAGTCCTCGAGCCTGGTACATCGACTTTATTAATTTAGCGCGCGACACAAGCTGGCTCGTCCCCTCGCGTACCTATCGATTGTTCGCGGAAATTATTACATCGCTCCACGCGACAGGCATATTTACTGGCTGAAGATAATGACGGTGATGACAATGATGCCATTGGCTTTACGTTTCTCTTTTTCTCTTTTCCATCGTGGCGTGATTTAATTCCGCTCTTCTCGCCGAGTTAGCTTGACTTCGTTTAATCAGATATTTATCGACGGCGAGTTTCATAATAGACTGTATTTTATGGTAATGACTATGCTCGAATAATATTTATCTTTGAATTCAAATATTAAAGAGCTATCTTTCATCTTACTTAAGTACTACAGTACTTTAGAACATTATTAACTCTTTTATTATAATCCGTCCCATTTGTTGCAATCCCCTTTTTTTATGTATTCGCAAAATTAATCATTCGCGATCGGCGTATCGGTTTTATAATAACGGTTTAACATAACGTGAGTGGCGTATCCTTAGGGGTCTGAAGTGCGTGAGTACAGTTGATTCCGATAGTCAAGTGCTAATTAATTGACATTTTTTTTTAACGATGAATGTCTTAATTGTAATAATTCATAAGCTTAAGAGGATGGAGTTGAAGGTGTATTTGAAAAGAAAGATAATATTTAATGTTTATTATGTAAAGAGTTTTGTCGCTATGCGTACTTTCCTATTGAAATCACGAGAGAGAGAGAGAGAGAGAGAGAGAGAGAGCCTTCAGCTCGCAAAGATGGTGAAAATGGTATATCGAAACACAAGTATAAATAGCCCTAACCAATCACTTTACCCAACTTACTTATACAATTTACACAATTTACTGAGCTGAAAATGTAATACGAAAAAATAAATAAGTCGCTACGCGAACCAACGATCAAAGGCGCAATAATAATTATGACCATTGCAAGGCATTGGAATAGCGTTCGTCGTTCTTACGTCACAATCTCCAAATGGCTTCCACATAGAGATGAGAACGTATAGGATTGAGAATTTTGCATACTCTCAACATTCAAAATTTGGACTACGAAAACGTGGATTTTTCAGATTACTGCCTTGCTTTGGCCATTCAATTCGGTATTTGTAAAAATGTAAAGCTTGTTTCTGAAGAGAGAAGTAACTGATTAATAAACACCTGTTGTTTAAATTACAGCCAAGCACATAACTCTTATTTATTTGACTTGCATTCCTCAGTTCAGTTGTTTATATTTACTAAAATTATTGAGTGGTGTTACTAATAATTTTTAATTACATCAAAACATAACTTTACATAGTTATTGCCGTATTGTGGGTTAAGTACACTTTATAGATATCGTTTTTGCACATCTTTCATGCTATGATAAATAATTTTATATTTTATTTATACCGTATTATAAACTTGATTTTTATTTAGTATAATTACCAGAGTACATTATTATATATTACATTGAGTATTCTGTATTTTGTACTAGAACTTTAAATTATCGAAATATTTATATAGATCACTGTATTTATAGAATCTATTTTAAGAGTTTATTATCGCATTGTGTATGAATTGAATTTATTTTAAACTACATTATCATCATTTATCATTATCATTATCATCTATTGTTAAATATAATTTATTAATAATAAATTACAATCAATACACAATATTAAGCGCATTAATTTACTGCTATTATAAATATTTTTTCTGTTTTTTTTTTTTGTTTTTTTTTAAATAAAACTGTACGTATTCATACAACATTAAGTGCCTTTTATGTATGCATAGCATAATTTATGTGCTTTACAAAAAATGATATGTCTACAAACAAAAGTAATCATGAATCATCTATGTATAATGATTAAGAATAATCCTTTCATGAAGAAATCAATACACAGTCTCTAATATTTCCAAGTACCAGCTAATCTCATAACAGTCATTCGATCGATCAGCATTATAAAAATATCAGTACGTCCATCTACACCACTCTACCGTCCGTTATATAAATTAACATTCGGACAAATACATTCCCCCCCCGCCCTATTTCTTATCGCAAAATCATACATTGTACTGTGTGACCCATAAAAATAAAAATGCTCTTACAGTTTATCGCATAATGGGTGTGTAACTCTGAGTAATTGTCGCAATGACTTCTGCCACGCTCGTGTGGGCAGCTCCAAGTCTTTTGATCTTTCCGTCTTAACGTGACACTACCATCTTACACCTACACATTCGCTGCACTTCTTTTTTCACATAATCAACGTCGGAAGTATATCGTTCATTTGTCGTTTATGCGCGGCAACTTGCAAACGCAAAAGACAATGAGATTTCTTTTCATAAACGTGGATGGGGTAATTTTATTTCCTTATCTTTTGTCGATTCGATACTCGATGTTGCGCCTCCACTAAATCAAAATTTCAAGGTAATGGCTTTATAGAACATTGACTGTTACATCAATTGATGCGAATTTATGAAAGGTAGGAAGTATTTATTTTATTTAGGGGCGCATATGGCATTTATATGATTGTTTTTAAATATTATTTATGCTCCATGAATTCTGATCGGAATTTAATTATAAATCGAATTTCACGTGAATGGAAAAATTATTCAAACGTATGCATAATTTATTTGCAGATATTCAAAAGTCTCTAATAGTTTCAGTGCAGCGCTTGTGAACTTTTTCTCAGTTAACAAAAGACGATTTACTTTGTATTTAGAAATAACTTAAAAAAAAAGAAAGATGAAGACTATAATATATCACAATGTTCTTTTGGAATATGATGTAACACATTATTAAGATATAAAACAATCTCTAAACAAATTTTTAAATTTAAATGAAATTTAGATTGTAATTGATTTAATGCAATTTTATTAATTTAATTTCATAAATGCAATTTATTAAATTTAAGTTTGCACAAGCAATTAAAGTAAAAATCATCTTAAGCATATGTGTTTAAATGACCAATGTATGTTTTCAAGTAAAAATAATTAAATATAATAAATAAACTGAAATAGTATATAATAAACTGAAATAGATGTAAGTGAAGCTTTACGATGTAGGTTTAATTTTATGTAATATCGTAATCCTCCAACTACTAAGCATTAAAACTTTAAATTCTCAAAATACTATTATACTTCTAAAAATTTAAAAAAAAAATTTAATACACATAATTTTAAATATTGCTCTAAATTGCATAAATTTACTGTGGTATGTGTACGTATACGCACGTGCGTACTTATACAAGGACAAAAATAATACAAGTGCACAAGAAAGTTCGATTCCGCGGTAACGATAGCTTGGCCGATCCGTTTTGTTTTCCTCTTTCTTTAGTCAATCGCCGCGATCGATCTTACAGCAACACCGACATGAAGTACATGTACGTATGCGTACGTACTGACTCTCCTGTACAGCGAGTCTGTATCGAAGGAAACTGCAAAATACGTGCGAGCTGACAATAGAGGAGATAACGTAATGAATTATGCACTGCTCCGAGAGCCATAAATTAAGTCTATCGTTGCGAGCAGTTGAGACAGAAAGAGGGGGAGCAAGATAGAGAGAGAGAGAGAGAGAGAGAGAGAGAGAGAGAGAGAAAAAGAGAGAGAAAGGGAGAAGGAAAATCAGCTAAATGCGTTGGATTACACACACACGTGCGAGCGCGCGCGCGCGCGTATGAGCGTTTGTACGTGCGTGCATACAAGAATGCGCAGGTACAGAAGCAGCTGTGTGCAAGTTATGATGGTTGGTGCGAAGAAATATATATCGGTATTTGTTTATTACGCACCTCGATAGGGCTTGGCAGTTTCTATTATTCAGACGTCATCTGATGCCGTCTCTCTCTCTCTCTCTCTCTCTCTCTCTCTCTCGTGATATAAGGGACAGCGGGGGTGACTTCAGCAATTTTCCAAGAAGTTGGTGAGCGGCGAGTGCCACGAGCTCGCAAATAGATTAGAACGGTGAATAATGCGATTTGCGTTGGGCGCGATATGTTGTGAGTGCGATGAGCGATCGATACGAGGAGCTGCAGACGCGATTCGTCATACTAAGCAAAAGAAACTCTCGGCTTTTTCATGTCAAGCGCCAGTACTAATGAGAGGATTATAGACGCGAGATATCGAAACCTTGTAAATAGAAATGAGTTTTGAGATCGGTAAATGGCGCTTTGTGGAGGATTCATAATAAATCCACCGCGCCTTTTTCAAATGATCTTTCGTATAAAGTGTAACAGTCACTATTCACAGTACTGCTCATTATTTACGAAGATAAAGCAATTGTTAGCTGAATTTTTAATAAGTCAACAATATTTTAATCCTAATATCCGTGGACACCTTTTTTTCCTATATATCGTTTAAAGTTAAAGCAAAAGATTAACGTACTAATTGTATAAATTAAATCAGTATGCCAGTTTTATTCCGACGTAAGGTGAGGAAAATTTCTGCATAATAGATGCACCGGAGATTAGTCGTAAGTCATTCGGAAGCTTCGCATTCTTTAAATTGCTTGAAGGTGGTACATTAAAACCCCGATAGACTAACAACTGAAGGAATGTAAAAAACAATAATAACGAAGTATTTAAATGCCAATATATGTTAAATCAATTGTTTACATTCGGTCGAAGCACCGTGAAAAATAATCTCAATATATTCAAATATAAATGAATGATCGATGTAACTGCCATTACAAGAGCCGATATTAGCGATATTAAAGTCACGTTGCCTAGTCCGTGCTTCGTGGTTTGCGCAACTGACAGTCCCGTAAAACTTAAACTCGCGCGGTAATTGTGCTGGGAGCTCGCAGCAAAAGTAATTGCGAATAAGTAAGGGTGTCCACATCAATCGGTTCTTACAATATCGGCCAGGTTTTAAGCATCCGCGGCATCTGATCCGAATGGAGACCTCGATGAGCTGGTGAGAACCCGAGCCGAAGAATCGGCGTTTGCCAAGTTCGTCGTCATCGCGTCTCCTTCCATCCACGTCAATGAGGCATCTTCATGCGATAAAAGCATCGGTTACCGATGATGTTGCGCGATGGGTGGCCGGGAGCCCGATTAATTGTTTAAAAACAAGAGATGGTTGCCGATTTAAGGGGCTCTGGATTATTCCAGCGCTGTAGGATGAGCGATAGATTAGATCGTTATTAGTAAGATATATCATTATCAGTATCCGAGTGATGTTTGCTCAGAGTCGCTGACCAAAGGACACGATATATAGCTTTAAAGACAAGTTTAAGGACTTTGTAATCTGTCATTTAATTAGATGGTATATTCAAATTATGAATCTTTAGTGATGGTGGAGTGTTATATTAAATCTGGCTAATTATTAATTTAAATTTTTGATTGATCGAATGGCACGTTTCATTTACATTTAATGCTCACGCGCTTTATTCACGTAATTTTTTTACGCGCCGGAGATGGAACGCTACTTCCTTTCCATACTGAAATATCAAAGTCAAAGATATGGATTATTTTTGAAATACGAAGACTGCTCCACTTACCAAGAGTGATAAAACCACTTGGAAATGTTCCACTTAATTAACTAACCGGTTCGTTTATTTATTTATTTGTTTATTTAACTATGCAAAGTAAAGACTTGGCACTAATTATTTGAAAAAATCGACCAAGTTAAGCTTAAAATCTCTGGCTTATTAAATGCCGACACGAGTATTTAAAAATAACATGATTTATCTAAAGAATAATTAAATCATAATTAACAGGGCGCGTGAATCCGAGCGAGCAAGCGGTGCATTTAAGACGTAAAACGACATCCTGGCCTTCGCAATTGCTTTGGAAATTAATTCACGCAAGAGTGTGAATAGCGCGCTTTGAAAAATAAAAGCCACAGGTGAGGAGTTATCCATGACTGGGGCATAAACGTAGGGCAACGTTCGCAAAACGTGCGGGAAGGCGTAACCGAAACCGCAGGCCTCGTGATTGCGGGCCGATAGGTTCACGAGGTCGCGCCGTGTGATAAGGCCTCAAGGGTCCCGGGCGAACCTCCGCTTAAACTGCACAGCGTTTAAACTGCAATCCCCTCCTCCCCTACCCGGACTCGCGGGTTTAGCCAGCAAATGAGACGATTCGCGAGCTTGGCAATTTTCGCGTTTGGTATTGGAATTATTGGAGCCAGGCGCAGCGAAACCTCCATCAATACGCTTTCGATATTTTCAGTTCCCTTTCGCAGGTCTCGTTTCTCGCTCTTCCAAAGCGAGCCAACGTCAGCCCCCATTGACGACAATACATACACACCTATCAAGCACTGGTGTTACTTATTCTGTCCCCATTTAAGCACTTACCAACAAAGTCGACCGTGCGCGTTAAAATTTCCAAAGCATTGTACGAATAAGCTGCAATACCGCCATAAAGATTATAAATAATCGCTCTTACCTATCTAAAAAATCGAGTCCGAATTATAAAAACTAATGTCTGATTTACGTAAAGCAATAAAGAGCAGTGCAGAAGTGTAATTCACTTCTTATAGGTAAACGACGAATTAACATTTATATTCCAATTCCATTGTTTAAAAGCGATTATTGCAATTATCGAAGGGTGCCGCGCGTCAAATGCATCTCGATCTTAATTAGCGGCCGCGCAACGATTTCAATAAATAATTAGCCTCTATCCGATGCACTATGATAATGCCAAGCAAACTTTCCCCGCGCCAACCCCGAAACAGATTACACGGCGAGAGTGTCGCAAGGCGCGTTGGCAATTAAGTGCATCGGCCGCGGGGGCCCCGGCGAAGAAGAAGTCGGAGACCGTTCGCCAACTGGGCCTCGGATCCAATTAGTCGACACGCGTACAATGGAGAGACGGAGACAGCGGGGGCCTCCCGCGTGGGCACACGCCACGAGAGTAACCTTACCCGGACATGTTCTAAGACACTCGAAGTCGAGCCACATCTGACGTGCTTATTCCCCACCCCACCCCCACCTACTAACCCAAACGACGTGCCTCATATATTATGGGTTTCTGGACCTCTGGTTCCGTTGCCGACATCTCCACGTCGTGACGCATCCTACGCTTCTTTTTCGTATGCAAGGGTTCACCGACGATTATTATCATCATCATCATCGTCACTATTATCTTCATTATCATTATTTTCATTACCATTATTATTATATATTATTTTCACTGACTCCTTTATTTTGTCATAGCTAAGCTCGAAGCTATTGCTCAAAATACTTGAGCAATATTAATATTCACTTTCTTGCATATAATAATATGTTATTGGCGAGATTTTTAATCATAAAGTACAATCATTATCAGGGAATACTTTTACCAGCTCAATTTCAATTACGCTCCTAGTAGTTGTAATTTGCGCTTACAATGATTTGTCACTTTCATCATTATTGCCGCTTGCGTCGCGATAATTAACATTTTTACCCCAGTTACAAGTTTGATATTGTAAAACACAGTACTAATTACATAATTGTTGATTCATAATTTTAATTGTTTTCTAATTTCTTAATTCTTGATTATTTTTTCTCACGCAGGATCGCATTAATTCGACGCTTTATGAATTTCGAAACACGTGCATAAGTTAAGGGAGATAATAAATTAAAAATAATAATCTCCTAATAATTATTCATTAAAATTATAATATTAAAGTAATGATAAAATGCGATATTCAATACTCATGATTATAAAGGATAAAGCCAAGGTACGTAATGAAATTAATATTTTTATATATCACAAATATAGCTGAAATTTCAGTTTTGTAATATTACCAGCTGATGGACGATTAGCAGCTGGTATTAGTACATTGATAAATGTTTTCTTTTGCCTATGAAAGAAATGATACCAGCGAATCTTAGCATTTTCAATATTTACGTAACTAACCCGCTCGCGTAAATAAACGTACCGCGAGAAACTCCTCGTGAAATAAGAATTATTTTCCGGACTCGTTTAAGCAAGCACCACCTTTTCAACGCGAGCGACAAAAAGTGTCTCGATGTCACAACACGAACGACACGCCTAATTCAACGGCCGTTATGTTCTTATTGACCAACAGCTATTTCGCGAAAACTAACAACGCGCCCCAAGCGCTCACGACGTTAATTCCCCGACATTCCCACCCTTGCCACTCTCCATTCCAAGACAATACGCTTTCGCGTGACGCTTCCCTCGCCAGCCATGCAATCTCTATATGTTGCGCGCGCGCGCGTGTTTGTACGCTCACCCCGCTTACGTATTTAAATACCATTAGTAAATTCTGCAAGAGCGCATCTTTCAACCGTAGGATAAAAAATTCAATCAAAGTCTACCCATGGCTTTTTTTAGCATGGACTTACCTGTACTTTCATTTGAGTTTCAAAGTTATATCGCTTATTAGGAGCCACTACTACACCTTAATGTCATAGAATGTGTGGCAAATAATTGAATTATAATCGTAATTCATCGCGTGACCTACTACTTCATAATTATAAATGATTTTAGCTTGCGTAACAAATGTGTTTATAATTTGATTTTCTTAGGCACGTGTTCTCGGGTGATTAGATATTATTATAGACAAATGCATTTTATAAGTCCGCTACATATTGAGATTCAAAGACTTCAACTAATTATTTGGATTTGAGTAACTGTATTATAGAACGTTCTGTGACATGCACAATCTTTCTCTATATAATCACTTTATCTATAATGCCGATAAAAACACCCATCAATGCATTGACATTACTTAAATAAATAAACTCGAATGCTTCGACAATGACAACTCAGTAAATTTTCAAACTCGAAGTTAAAAAGCTGCCTTATGTAGCTTGTATTACATAATGTATTTTTACAAATATTATACTTGAGCATACATACATTTGTATAATAAAAATTGTGCTTTTATTGTAGTAGGAAAATGTTACTCTGTGCCTTTTAGAAAATCACTTCATACTAAGTATAATTTCAAAAAAGTTCAAACAAAATTTTTATATTATCTTTTTAAAATTTAGTTTGTACCTGATACATTTATTATAATTATATTTTATTTAAAGAAAAGAATAAATAACTAATTATATTATATTATTGTAGGATAAAATAAAATTCACAATCATAGTAAATATGTGATAATTTTAATAATGAAAATCTTGATAGAATGTATGTCAAATTCATTCTGTTATTAATTCTAAAAGGTATTTTATATTCTCTGTAGTTACATATATATATATATATATATATATATATATATACATATATAACCGGTTATTACATTCATATTTATAATATTCGCTAATGATGGGCACTACGGGATAAGAACATACTTGTACATACTTGTGTCTACTTCCTCTATAGATAAATGCTTTCAAAATGAACAAAAATATTTATTTTAACAAACTGACAAACATAGAGTTTTAAAATTGTTGTATTATCAAGATATTTGAATAGTGTAGTTACTTATGTAATTGATAGAGAAAATTGAAATTTTAAACGGTATTTAAAAAATTAACAAAATTATGTGTAAAGATAAAGAGTTACAATGATTAATAAAGAATAAGCTCTAATAGAGTATTTTTTCTACCTAATAGAGTATATTTTGGTAGAGAAATACATGTTCAATTGTATCAAATATTTTATTTTATGGCGACAGAATTTAATAGCTCCACTGTTTTATCCATTTAACTATCACAATAAATTGCCCTACGTAAACTTTAACACGAACATTTGTTCTCAAAATGAAGTATATAAACTCCCGAGGACTGCACCAAGAAGATAGTAATTCAAAATCACTAAAAATTGGTGAGACCAGTAGCAGTACGGAGACATTAATTCGTTCGCCGCTTGAAATAAAAAACGCAACTATACAGGATTTCATGTTGTCCCACCGTACGACAATCGCTGCTGTAAGTCACTCTCGCACATCGTCCCACGCAGCGGATTTTATTGCTTCCCACCGTAGCACCTCCCCCCTCGTCATTTTTTGCCCTACGCTCAGTACCTCGAAAAATGCAAAGAAAGCGAGCGACTGTTCGCGCGACAACCGACCCGCAAATAACGCAGATAATGATGGAGTAGTCGGACAGATTATGAAATCTCCACGTCCTATTTGATAAACGGACGAAAGCAGGAGCGTCGCCGTAATAGCAGCTGGACTTTATGGAGGCACGAAAAACATTCGTCTTAGATTCCTTCTGTTTACCAGATCTTTCCAACAAAGATTTATTTGGAGATATACGATTGCCATTGTTAAACGCACAAATTCACCTACCAAGTAAAACTGGTTGGCCAAGTTTTTAAGTTAGCACTGTTTTAATGAGCACTTGTTTATTAAAATTCTTTAAGTAGTTTCTCCGTTAAATTTTCGTAAATGACGAAAGTTTAAGCGAGTACATTTTTATCGCTACATAAAGCTCACCGAAGAAAAAAAAAATGTACTCTGCATAAAATTAGCCTAAATAAGAAAACTTTTAAAATCACCGATAATTGTCAACCAGGTCGCCTTTCACCATCACTTAAAGGGGTTAACTACAATTAATGTCTATAAAAGTTTATATCGTGTAGAACACTTTTTTCTGTTTCACGCCAGAAAATAACTTAAGATTTTTCAGTATTGTATTTGATGTACAATTTTAAATTAATTTCTTATATTATCAGACTTATGAAGACTTTTGAATTTTTTAAACAACGTAAGACAATGGATTTATTCATTAAGCCTTTTCACTTTATTAATAAAGTTTTAAATAATCCTAAAAGCTAATCCAAGACGTCATTTGCCTATTCTTATTGCGATTCTTTTTCATAGCAACAATTACAATGTCACTATACTTCAATCCAAACACTTTTAGTGATAACCATGATAGCGTATACAATTATCATTGCTAAAATCCAAATTTTCTTAACCTTTTGATAATCATCGAAAACAAAAATTCCACAATCGCTGTAATGCATATTATTCAGGAATTATAAAAAGAGCATATAGAAGTGGTTTCACGTTTGTCGTTTATAGTCCCACTTCTTGTTCAACCATCGGTATTTTTCAATTGTCTCTCACAGCGTCACACGTTATTAATTTATTTATACAGTTCTTTTATTTATCGGGAAATCACTGAGGCGGCATACATTTCATTAAGAATTATGGAGAGAAACAATTAGTTGTCGTTTCACAGTCGATATTTACACCGTCTTTCAGTAATTGCAGCGTCACAACAACGGACGCGAGTTTTTGCCCATTATCAAACATCCATGCTTCTTTTTTTTTTTAACGTGAAACGGTAATATTTACGGAAAGTATTTTTTGCCGACTAAAACACCGTCGAGAAATCGCCAAAAATATTTACCGTTATATTTAATTTCTCATTTCGATGGAAAGAAACAATTTTAATTTATTCGACTTTTATTCGACATTAAGTATAATAATAAAATCGCATTTTTAATCGTATAAAAATAGAACAGGTGCTAATGTAACATAAAAATTTCAATATTAATAATCATTTTTATGATAAATAAGCGAAGATCTGTCAAGCTATCCTTAATACTTTTACATGTGAAATTGCTATACATTCCAAAGTATTTTTGCATTTACATTCCGCGAAATTAACACTACTAGATGATATATTTATAGTTTCGGCAAGATGATCGATGTAGTACTGTCGACAAAATGGCGAGAGAGAGAGAGAGAGAGAGAGAGAAAGAGAATTAAAAAGATCGAGCAGAGCCGAAAAGTCAAGGGAAGCCGCGAACGTTGAGGTGGTCGCAATCGATCAAAGCTCACGGTACATAAATCGCACGACAGGCTCTGGAGGTGGAAGCAAAAAGTAAACCAGCGACGAACGTTTAATAGGCTTATCCTCCAATTACACATAGGCGCCAAGTGCTCGTAACTCAACGTGACGAGTGCAATGCGCCATTAAGGTTCCCCGGCCTAAGTAAACAACGTATTAATCCGCGCGACAAGTTCGTGTTCAGCCGCACGTAAAATCGAATTTCCGCGCTCGATTAACGGACGACTGATGCTTGCGTCTCGATTTATGGTAACGACGAACGCGGAAGTAGCGCGTTGAACGAAATTTGGAAAATGTTGACAATTTAATAGGGAGGCAGTCGTCCACCGCTCAAATAAGGATTCTGGACTGTCGAGAACTCATCCGGAAACTCGAGAAGGTGAATAAGTCTTAATCGATCCCGTAGAGGCAACTTTGAACATTCTTTGATGAATAATAACAATAATTTCGTTTTACTCCTTTCATTTCTCTTGTTCTTCTTCTTCTTGTTTTTTTTATTTTTTCAATTGAAAGCGTTGCTCCATACAGGCTACATTATCTCAAATACTTACGATTTTCTTTCTAGTCGACTTTTACACGCGTACAATATATATTTCATAGAATGTTCAAGGTTTATTTCTCACATTTCTAAAACTATAGATCAAAATTACAAAAACTAATAATTATAAGATATATTATTAATTTTATAGTCATACGTATAGTTAGTACAATGTCAAGAATTATATCTAAAATCATACATTAATAATCACTAATTTTCTTACTACTTTTCTGTACATATATAAACATCCTAATTTATAATTTTGATAGACATAATATACGATGTGAAATAGTAGTATTAACTATAGTTGCCTATAGTAGTCTAAGAAAATCTATTAAATCATTCAAATAAATCGAGAAAGTACTGCAATAAAATTTTTAATAATACTTGTAAATGCCCAAAAATATTTAGGAAAAAAAATATTCTCGCTTTAAAACGACTATAAGCTATTACAAGTATCCAGCATCCACTAGAAAAAGAATTGCCGCTCATTCAGCTTATCTGCTACTCTCTCTCGCTCTCTCTCTCTCTCTCTCTCTCTCTCTCTCTCTCTCCCGCTACTCTGATCGTTTGTCAAAGTGTCATTATCCACGCGAGTTCCGGAAGCACTGCTTTCGCAGCAACGAGTGTTGTAATTGGTGTTTCGTCAATGCTCTTCCGGCTTCCGAGCACCAACAAATAAACATCCCCCCCTCCACACGTCTCGCGGGAGGCAAGAAAAAGCGATGCCGCGCGTCGCTACTTACTTGCCGCCAAATCGATAATTCCGCTAAGCGCGTACGCATACGCGGGGGTCCTGCACGTGATCCTCTAAGGAGTCCTCGAGTCAAGCAGAATACAACGCAGCTGTGGGACTCTGATCGAATACGCTCGCTGATCCGCACACTAATGACATCCTAAGGAATATAGGACTTGGATAGAGAAGTATAATTGTATATGTAATGCGCCTCGGACTGTGCACTACGATACTTTAATATACCTTTCGCAATGAATTTTAGAAATTTTAAGATCCATATAATTTATTGCAATTAAACGTTTTGGTTATGTAATCCTGGGATTTATAAAGTCCCCTATAGCAATTAAAAACTTCCTAATACTTAGTGTCAATTACTTTCTCAGATATATTTTGTACACATTAGCTATAATAATATTGAAGCATATTTCAAAGAAATGATACGGAATCTACGAAGTAATTGCAGAAGTACTGTAAAAACATCGGTTGTACTTATTTCCATTACAAAAGCACTCGCTTTGTCAGTTATATTTACAATTTTAAATAAACAGACTTTTTTTGTAAAGATAAACTCGTTAATACATTATTTATTTTTCTTTCTAACCGTATAATTTGCTCTATTTATTTAAATATGTATGAAACCGTATCTATGTGTGTGCGTGCATGCGAGGGTGTGTGAGTGCTTGTTTGCGTATGTGTTTGTGTGTATCACTTAACTCATAGTAATAGAGTTACCATCACTAATCTTTATTATTTTTCTTATTCTTCGTAAGTCTATCATGAACACAAACATTACTGTGTACATCCGATCTTCTATATTAGCATTAAAAAACATAAATAATTAAATACACCTTCAAACTTCAATATTCAACATTGTTTGATAAATATATAAATTACATAAACTAAAAATATATGAATATGCCAAATAAAACGTTAAATATTGATATAAAATATTATGCATTCCTAAATTTTTAAATACTCTATCATTATCATTTATAAACAAAATAATTTATTAAATTTATTAATATTATACAATGATTATTATTTAAAAGTCATAAAACTTAAATGATATTGTTAATATTTTAATTTTTAATACTATTAAATTTAATACTATTCAAATATTTTTAACTATTATTTCCGGAAATCAATTTCTTTTATTTAATTATCCCATTATTTGACGCAAATATATATATATATATTTTTTTTTTTTTTATTTAAATAGCGTAGCTCTTCTATGAAATATACGATTTAATTCAAATAATTATCTTAAATAAGATTTCTTCTTTTTAAGAAAACCTATAAACAAACTCGCCTTCTTCTTTAAAAGTTCAATACATAATTGCATATTTTATTCCGTACATAAAAAGTTTCTATAATATAAACAATATGAATATCACAAATTTTATTTTCATATAATATGTAAGATTTTTCTACAATATTGTCTTTGATATTTAAATGGCATTTAAATCAGTATAAAAATCAATTTTTATTTTACGACATAGACTGGTACATTAATGCGTGACTTTCAATAATTAAATGAATTTTAATAGAATAAAAGAATGAGGGTAAATAACTTGAATATTCAATTTGATCACACCTTTTTTGATTGTTTAATAATAACGAATATAGTCATTTCCACCAAGTATTTTTCGCTGAGCTTGTATCACTAATTTTCTCGTACATTATTTATATTTTTCAATGAGAATTTGTGAGTGAGAGGACTGTGACTGCAATAGCCATACAGCGAAAGTTAAAACACTTCTTTTAGATAAAAATACCGTGAATCCCGAATAGTTCTTACATTCTTCAAGTGTACCTAATGGATCACTCTATCTCCATTATTCGCCGAGTCGCCATTTCATAGTAAAGTGACTTTGATGACCAACAAAGGAGGCCAAATTTTATAATGAAGCGTAATATGCACCCATGACGCTGATAAACAATTGTCAGACAGAGCGCAATGCACCATTGTAGCAGTTGAATAAGCGAGTCGATATCAAACGCGACGCATATAAAACTGTTGATTTGAATAAGACGATTAATAGCGGAAAGGCCCAAAGGCTAAAAAAATGCTCACTACCATCCACATTACATGTGACCGTACGACGGGAGTCTCGTAACCCATAAACCTTTACGTACAAACTTCTTTCTTCACAGTTTCGTTTGTCTTTGCTTATGTTTGTGCATAATATTCCTATAAAATATCTGCCTTTAACATATTCGTATCTCTAAAGGACGTGCAAGATGTAATTTCTCATGGTTTTTTCAACCATGAGTAACAGAGATTATTGAACTCCACGTCCTTTATTATTCCCAAATTAAATTAAGAGTAGCAGCGAGAGTCAAGTATTTCTTAAACTAATGACTCCGCTTTCGATTATCCCAGAATAATACTTAACGGTATGCATTTATATGATCACTGAGATTAGAATGCTCGGCCATATTCTACTTATTTTCGCTAAAATAATAATCCGCCGTAAATCCTGTGACCATTGTAATTATAGTCCCAGCGCACTGTAATTTCATTTGTTTGATTCGTTTAGTTTGATTATTTTCATCCTAGCTTCTATCGTCATATCTTCTAATCGTCCTATGGAACTGACTTATTTAACTGAAAAACAAAAAAACTGTAAAATCACACTTACCTTTCTCACCGACTGTTAAGCTTTCCTAAAATACTCTGAAAATCATTAACAACTAGTAATTATCGATCAGCGCTCTCGACATCCCGGAAAGAGACACAAGGCGTCCGGGTGCGCGATCAATTAACGGCTCGAATGAAGCCTTTACTCTGCGATTTTCCTTTGCTCGTTAAAACGGCGAGTTGGAGGACTCACTCGAGATATTTAGCGGCGATCGGAGTATACAAGCTGACTTCTAATCGACGATCAAGCTGCCGTTCTACCTCGCAGGTACCTCCGAGGTATCGCAAGCATGAGACGACCCTCTTCCAAGATACTCGGCTTCTCACTTTGCAATCAATGCTTTTGTCATTTCTTGAAAATCGGGGCGTGAAACATTTTTACCACGCTAAAGTGCAATCGAACGCTTAACGACGAGCCTGAGTCTGGCGGGGAAAAAGCGGTACACCCGAGGAAACAAGCACGTAATTAAGAAAAAGTGATGCCCGAAGGGAGAAAAAGGGAGTTGATAAGGAGAAATTAAGAGGAATAAGTGAGCCGTGCCGACAAGAAAAGTGAAAAATACAGAGAAACGAGGCAGGAAGCGTGTACTTTTGCGGCTAAAACATACTGCTTAAGGTTATAATAACGGCTCATACCGAAGAAAAATGTCGGAAAAAAGACGAGGGAGAGGATGGAGTGGAGGTGTTTCTCTATCTCATTCTCCAAGACCGCGCCACTCTCTTCTTGTCTTCATTACCCCTATCTATTTCATAGTCTCTGTACTAGTTCACGTCTCGATTTTTTTTTCATTTTCGTTTTTCCTTGCAAAACAAAAAAAGAATGCAACAACTTCGACGATTATACTTTCTCGTGTTCTCGAAATGCCCAGATAATATACTAAAATTGTAAGTTGCATATAAAAATTTTACGATTTCTGTTGCTTTTTTAACCACACAGAGACATATATGACATTAAATTTTGAATATTTCAATTAAAAAAATACAAGTTAAATTGAAATTTATAATAAATGACATTAAAAATAATTTACGAAAATGCTGAAAGTATCTGTAATGATAAAATTTAATATTTTTATTATGCACAAAGTAAATGTTTTTCAAGACATTTATGAGAAAAATTTAATCTTTTATTTGGTGTCTAACAGTAATGATTTTACGGTGCCGGCAAATTTTATGTAATTATTTTGTGAATTCCTTATTATATAATAATTTCCATTCCAATTCCCCATTACATAATAATTTTTTAATTCAAAATCTAAAAATCTTTATTAACATATCTTAAATGGCTATTATAAATTTACATTACTTTAACATACATAATCGATATAATAATATCGTAAATCTTTGATTGCTGTAGACGTTTAAGGTACTACATACTTGATATTCAGCATTTTTTTATGCAATTAAAAATTACATTTATATTAGCAATTCATCAATTAAACTTATTTATACATAGTCAATATATGATTTATTTGGAATTATCACGCATCAACGTGAATCGTAATAAATAAGTCAGTGCAACAACAATAATAATTTTGCTACAATTTTAACAAAATTTTTAATAAAATAATCACCTAGAATTAATAGACATTGAATTAGCTTATTATTTCATAATCATTATCACACAATACACTTTCAATTAAAAATCTCGTAGAATGATAAAAGCCTAGAGTTTCTTGTAAAACTATGAATTGTGACCATTTGTTATTGATGTATGTGCATAAACAAAAAAATCAACGGACGTGTGTACTATTGTAATAGACATTTGAAAAAATTAATGGACAGCAGCTTGTCATCGGATAATAGAAGAGTACATTCTTCGTTTGTATTAACAATGTTAAATTATAATATAATTACTTGTAGTTCATCATGAGTATGTTTTAATAGCTCGTCTTTCATTGTTTTCATTCACACATATATAATTGTGTAGTTTTAAAAGATAAACAAGTAATAACGATTCAGTCTAAGAAAGTGTCGATTAAGTAAATTGGATAAATTTTAACCGGCCATTCAATTAAATGTTAGCAATTTAAATTTATATTATATGTTTTTTAAGCGCATTGTAATAAAATCGTATAAATTACCTGGACTCAAGAATTAATGATCCTTGCTTAATAAATTATATTTAATTATGAACAATAAAAAAAATTTCAAACTTCACTCAAAACGTATGGACGTAAAGCTTAACTTCATTTTATAAATTCAAGAATTAACATAATTTTATATCATTAAATTTTTGTTTCAATAATCTTGATCAACAGGATCCGCAATTGTTTACCATCCATAGAAGAAAAAAAAAATGGAAAAACTATGAAATTATAATACCAATTATAGTATCTACAATATGAAAATAGATAAATATTCACAAATATTTAAAAAAACACGGGTAATTTTAAACAATTAACATTTGATAAATCGAGACTATAGCTAAAATAAAATTTAAATTTTTTTTCAATTTTTACACTCTTTTCAAATTCCATTTTATGATTTTTATGGAAAAAATAATTTAATATCGTAATACAAAATTGCTTGCTACATCTTGTTACATCATAAAACAGCAAAAAATGTCCGCACCTCCGAGCAAATTGTGCCGCTTATATTTTCGCACACTTTGCCTTATTTTTATAATTGTAAGCGGATTTAAAAGAATTATTAAAATTAAAGATTTATAACACGAATATTTTAAAAAGGAACGAATAAAATAATTGAACATTTTAGCATAAATTTAATCAAATGAATATGCTATATATTACACTAAATTGAAAAGCTGTCGTTACGTGCACTTTTTAATTTGATTGTGAAAAATGATATTTGAAGCAATTTTATGTAAGCCATTTTGTTCTGCTAATACAAAAATTTGACTAAAGAACTTTATAGCTTAAAAGTACATACAGATTTATTAATATACATAGCATATAAAATAACATATAATTTATTCATTTGTTTATTTATTTATTTTTTTTTTTTTTGGCATTACAATAAGTCATATGTAAATGTAAAGTTTTTGTAGAATAAATTTTGTACGTTCCTACGCATGTATTTTGATACTAGACATACATAATGACGGCATTAACTTACATCACTGCCTATGGTAAAGATATTAAAAGGTACAAAGTAAAGTAAACGAACTTTAATTTAAAAGATGAGACTCTGTAACTTAAATGCTGTAGTACATAATTACTTTGAAATATCGATCAACGAACTTGGTCTCAAAGTACTTTATAATGCAGGTGGTCAAAACCTTCAATGAGTGCTCGGGGAAAAAGCTAAGCCAATCAGTCACAGACGCGCATTCGTATCCAATTAAAAGGGGCCTCTCTCTCTTTCTCTCTCTCTATCTATCTATCTATCTATATCTGTCTATCTCTCTTTCTCTCCCGACATCCCTCTTTATCTCTCTTAAAAGTTCCCTTCAATAAAGTAACGAGATTTCAGACGCAATTCAGACGCAAGGTGGTCCGAGCCCCCATACTCAGCTACCAACACGATGGATATCACGTGGCCCGATTATCATCGACTGGTGAAACAACTGAGACAAGGTGTAGGCTATTTCTGCTTGAGGAAAAGAGACCCATATCAATTTTATTTATTTATTTATATTACGTCGTTTTGTATCTTTTTAATATAACACATTTAAGCATCCCAGGTTTGTAAATAAAATCTTAGTTGTATTAGAAGCTAATGAACAACTCGTTATGACGGGCCTCGCAAGTTATAAATTATGACTTTTGTAAAAAATATAATGTTTTCTGCTTTGGATATTTAATAATATAATAATTTCATTAGCCATTCGGTAGTAACATTTTACCACATTACAGAATATATTTATTCTGCACTACGTAAATAAATATCAAAGTAAGAATTTTTTTTTCCTTTTTTTTTGTTTTGCTTTGTTATTTTTTTTTTTTTTTTTTTTTTTTTTTTTTTTTTTTTTTTTTTTATTCAAATTACATATTAAATTAAACAATTTTTATTAAGCCGTTTTAAGTAAAAACGATCCTTACTACAACATTATCTGTAATCTTTTGGAAATAATATTTAAAAGTTTGCCGTCTATCGCATTATAAAAGCAAATACAAAACAAAAAACAATACAAGCCTCGATATCTCGGTACTCGATATCGCAAGAAGAAAACATTGGTTATCATTAAATATACCAGCCATACACATCCCTATCTATAAATAATTCATGTGCAAGTAGCGCGTGTATCAACTCGGCCGGCCGACGACCGTGAAAATCATAAATACTAAAAAAAGCATCATAAATTCATAAATTCATAAATTCTGAAAGTAAAAAATACACGGTCCACGTGCAATTGTTAGTACTGTATCTGGGAATGCGGTACCGAATAAAGCTCACGATTTCGTCGTTGCTGGGCGCGAAAATCGTCCGAGCATCATGTCGAGCACGTAAAAAGAGTTCGCAGTGCCGATCGTGCGCTGCCATTTACACGAATAGATATAGACTCAATATCGCTGCGCTGCATCATCGTTTCTTCCCCCTCCCCATCCCCAAATCCCCCATCCCCCTTCACCCTAACCCCGCCGCCCCAATCCCAATACTAACCCGCCCGCCCACTTATCGCCATCCCCACCCCTACGACGCCCCGTGTACGTGTGTGGAGATGCCGAGAGCTCGGCTCAACACTGGTAGCAATTCGCTCCTCTATCTCCTTTTATCTCGCGCGCTCCTCTTTTTATCTCTCGTGAGCTTCGGAGGCACGGTACACTTTGCTCACGCTCGGATCCCCGTATCTTTCTTTCCTTCGTTTTTCATCGGTTACCTTTTCTATTATATTGTACACTCGTTCCCTTCCTTTTAAGATTGCGTTCGTTTAATATGTTTTTTATGTACTCGTGCTCCTTGAGGATAAACTCGTCGTAGGGCACTTTGGAGGAGCAGATACCTTTGCACTTCGTATGTTAAAGTTACTACTTTCATATAGCCTAATGATTTCTCATTATTATTATGCTCAGTTATTAGACGAGATTTGAATCATGCACTGAAATCTGAGCTCGAACGTCCGATTCCGATTTTCCGATAGAAATATCAACTGCCGATAAAGTCTTCTGATATTCGATAAAATCATTTGGCCAATACGAGGACAATATTCAATATGGCCTCGGCATTAATACAAAACAAAACAAAAATGAATTCGAATCCAATGACGATTCTTTGTTGTAAATAATTAAATAATTGCCATTCAAATCTTTATTTTAATCGCGTGTACTTACGTCAGATAATATTAATTAAATATCAAAGGCATTTTTTACTATTTAACGCCTTTTTTATGATTACACGTTCGTTTTATTCCCGCATTCCCTAGGCTATTTTATTTTACTCTTAATAATTTTTCACTAAAATTCTCTGCCGCGATCTATAAATAGGCACAACGTAAACACGTCTGTCTTGAAAATTATTTTAACTTTCTATCGTACTACCATACAATTACTAATCATTTTTAATAAATTACAGGCGTCTCAATATCATTTTTATTCATAAGCATGAAAGTCAATTTATTTCAGATCTTCAGATCTTCAGAGACAACATATTTTAATTATTATATAATGTTCAAAAATATAATTCTTTTAACAGTTAATATACTTTTAATATACATTTCAAAATATTAAATATAATTTACGATTCTTTAGTACTTCAATATTAGAGCAACTTTGACCTAAACACAAAAACAAAAAAACAAAAAAAACAGCTTTCAGAAATATTGATATTATTTATATTATGAGATAAACAAACTCCATAAATATCATTGTCGGTGGAAGAAGAATGGAACTAAATATTTAGCATACCGAATCGCTATAAAATTGTTTTAACCGAAGACCCAATCAATTGAAATTAATAAAAATGGATCAACCATTATATTAGCCTCACTAGACTTAAATTCAAATGGCGAAATTTTTAACAATTGTGCTCCTTAAGAAAGCGTCGTTATATTTAATTATCAATTCGCTTGAAACACTTTTTGCCGATACTATCACAAATTAAAATGTATTACTCAATCGAGAGGTGCAACCAAAACCTTATTTCATTCCTTTAATAGTCCTGAAAAGTTCAAAAAGCAATTCCATTTTATCTTCAGAAAACTAAGCTTGATAAATTAATAAATACAAAAATATTGCACAGATATGTAAAAATATCATACCATACAATACACATTAATTAACAAAAATATTATCTTTAAAATAACAACATTAAATTCATAAGATTAATATGACATTATTTTAGACTGTATCTTGCAATAAATATGTAGGCTCAACAACCAGTTGAATTGCAGTGGAGCAGAAAAGTACAAAATGAATTTTTAATTATCCGCATTAAATTACGAGACTACTTCTTTTTAAATACTCCTCTCGTGTTCTTTATTTTCCCATTGCAACTTTTTTCCTCAGTGATTCGCCAACAGCTCTGCTAAACACAGAGCACAAGTACACATACTGGTCTTATCACAACCCATCGTCGGCTAATCATCATCAATCACCTAGACCCACATATATCGGACTCTCTCTACCTCGTGCCTCCTTCTCTCCTCACGCATTCAGAAACTCCTCATATATATATATATATATATATATATATATATATATATATATACACACAATTGCGGAAAAATAACGCTGCAAAACTAAAGGAGAACTTATACTCAGAATAAAAAATAAGGAATGGTAACTTTTACACTTGTTATAAGATCCCCTTTATCATTCAGATTGCATCTTTATATTGTGAACACATTGTATTTATTCACAATATAATCGGTGTACTCTTGTTAAACAAGCATTGGAAAGAGTAGCTTAAGGGAAATTAAGAATTCCCGGCCATGGCCAGGCAGGGCCCTAATAAACAAGAAGCGCATTTACGGTGGCGCAGGTGAAAGCACCTACATCTAATCTCCTTACCTTTCTTCTCTCTCAACATTATATCACTCGATTTAGCGTCGGGTACAACGAAACGGGACCTGACTAAGGCCCCTTAATTCAGATAAGCTGCTGGAAGCGTGCGCTCCTCGTTATTTAACTCCTCGGTGAAAGCACGTAATTATTTTCTCGGCGTGTGGCGCAACGAGCGCGTAACGACGCCCGAAATTATCGAGCGAATCGATTATTTACCTTCATCGCGACATATATAAATATATCTGTATGTGTGTAAATAAAGAGAGTGAGATAGAGCCTTATAAGTGCGCGCCTAATGGAAAAGCAGGATTTTTTTGGTTCATAACCTATGCAGTCGTTTACGAATTTTCTCGATCTTATGTACATTTTGTTCAGGCGATTAGTTCACTTATTTGTGGTAGTTCGTGAAAGAACTACGAGCAATTAGATTGGAAATGTAACAGTTTGCAGTCCGGTATTCATGAGCCCACGTATTTGATACTCTGGATGGTCATCTTTGCTCGATCTTAATATTTCTGCTAAGACTATGAAATGGTGAATTTAGAGATCGAGAAATCTTAGAATCTTGAAGAATTTAAAAAATCCTATCAATATACAATCTCGAAACATATATTGGTATATTTAAGTGCTTAACTCGAAGCAATTTTTGTTAGGTATAATTTTCTTGGAGTTAGTGATAAATTTTTTGATATTATATACAACTCTGTACTAGGCAATATTCATTCTCGTAATATATATTAGTTTTTAATCGTGAATACTTATAAAAATACATATAAACAAATCTTTTTATACCTATTCTCTGGATTAACGATTTATTATTTTTATAATAAATTGAATATATTCGACATTATTTATTGTATATAGTATTTTTATTTAAGATTAATTAGAAACTTGTACCTATGTATTTCTAATAAAATTATTGTAATAATTTCTTTTTTTTTTTTATTCGTATTTAATAATGTAGAAATTTCAAATTATCTGAATTGTAGGTTAGTTCATTTTCCATATTGAGAATATATAATCTAATACACAAAAAGGATAATAATTCCAAGATTTTTATTATCTTAATGTTTAAATATAAAGAAAAAATAAAACTTAATTATTATGATTGACGCTATATAATCGATGAACAATTTTAATTAACATGAATCATTACTAGTAATTATACGAACTCAATCGAAAAGTAGAGATGTGGAAATTCTTATACATTAAAAAGAGGAAAAATCGATTGTAAATGATAGTATGTCAACAGTTAACTTAAATTTCTTCGGAAAACTTAATAAGATGCCGACCAACGTGTGAAGTGATGAAATAATGGCAGTGGTTTGCCTTGATATGGAAGGATTAATCGTACGGTAAAGCTTCTTGGACTCGTGACATTTCGTAAAGAAGAAAAATAAAATGAAAGGAAACTTGATTGATTGATTTATACATTGCACCTGTTGCAATCCACTAACTCGCTTGACAATAAAGTATACATAGTGTCTAATAAGCGTTATTAGAATATAAATTTTTATTTCTTTTACCAGCTTACACACATGTTTTAGACAAAAAAATATTTTGCAAATTAAGATTTTTTAATCAACTTTTTATCGAAACAGAGATACTATCAAGCATTTAATTTTCATCAAAATACCATTATAAATAAATTATATAGGTGGTACTAATGTGATATAAATGCATTAATCTGTAAAATTAAGTTAAACAATAATTACGAAATATATTTAAAAATAATATTGACAGTTTTATATAACCTTCCCGATATTATATTTGAAGTGTCATAATAGCCAAAATATAATAATTATCATTAATAAGCAGAATTTTATGAAATAGAGTTAAATAACTGCAACATTAATATTATTAAATTCATAATGGTATGATGTTTCATATTATATATTATATATTATATTTCATAATATCATATAAATTGATATAAATGAATAATAACTAATCATATAAATGGAAAAGCCCTTAAAGTTATAAAAATTAATTAGTCCCATTATTTTAAGAAAATTTTTGATTTTCAAAATTAAATAATGTTTATAATATATAATATATATATATATATATATGTAATATAATTAAAGAAATCATCGATAGCTTTGTAAATTATACCTCAATTATTTTGCATTTATCTGTAATTCAATTTATTCGCGTGTCCACACGATCGTATATAGAAACAGAGATTTATAGGAATTATCCTAGTATCGATGCAAATGTCAAATGTGAAACAAATAAATGATACGTCGATCAAAATGAAATAAAAAAATTTTCAACTAAAAAGCTTAAGTTTAAGTATACTCGTATAATGATTTGTCTACACGTTTACTTTTGCTGATTCAATGATTAGCGAGAACGTGATACATCACTTTTTATAACTTGATTTATACTTGACGCATTCAAAATAATTCTGTTTATTGTCACTCTTCAAAAGTTTCATCAATGTTTTTATCCCAATTCCTTGGAAACCACGACGTATTCCTATAATGCAATTACTTATCCACTGAAAGGTTTGATTGGTATATTCCTATAAATGAACGATCGAAGAGTTTCTAGAAAAGCTTAAAAAGTATCGATATCTTTAAAGAATTTCTGCCACTTGAACCGTAATAGTTCGTATAATAAAATACGTGTTTAATAAAAATGTTGTGCATTTGTATTTATTTTAATTTATTTGATTTTAATAGAGCCTTAAAAAAGGGATTGTTTTGCTTTCTTTAAAATAAATTTTATGAATATTTTTTATTCCATGTTATCAATGAATTTCAATTTGAATTCGCTAAATAGTTTCTATTCAAAAATAAAAATACGAATACCGTATTTTCTCCATAAGGTCGTCCATTAAATAGTTTGCTTTACTTTTTCTTTTAATAAAACTCTTATAGGATTCAGAGAAAATATAATCAATACAAAATATTCTTTGTACAATTATATACTAAAATTGGGAGGCATGTTATTTATAATTAATATTATAAGATAAATGAATTAACCAAATAAAAGCCAATTAAAACTTTGTGTACTTGATCTCTATAGTTCATAATCTGAAGTTAGTTTGATAATCTGAAATCTATAAATGAAATACGGTTACAATACACATTGGAATAAAAGTCTTTAATTTGCTCTTATAAAACATTTCCTTCAAATATTGATTAAATTGTTGTTTATATGGCATATTATATGAATCTAATACACTCAATTGTTTGTAAGAAAGGAAGCTACGTTTCACATTCTCGCTAATTTAAAGGGGCGCGCACAAATGAATTGCAGTAGAAGTAAAACTAGAAGTAACACCTACGGCTACAAAAGAGAAACCATCTAAAGTTATTGTATGAAACTGTGACAATTTGCCCTCGCGGATCTCGTAAAACGACAGAAATAGATGAAAAAGTCCGCAACGGTGGTGTTTACTATCAAAAATTCGTTTACAAGTGTGGTGTCTTCTTAAGACCAGACATAAAACAGGAGCAGTAACTCGCTTCGCTGACTAATGAATCTTGGGAGTGTAGTTTTGCTGTTAGGAGTGAGTTTATTGTCGATGCTGATTCTCGTAGCCGGCAATTAGCGCGCGAGAGCAGCAACAACTATCTTCCCATTCCTTTTTCTCCCGGTCACTTTGTTTTTCCTGCCCTCGTCCGTCTTTCCCTCGATCGAACCGCCATGTACGTGAATAAGGTGCAAAGTGGTATGTTTATTTTGAAATACGGATTCTAGGAAGTGGGGCGAGGTAAATAATCGCGCGAGCACAAGAAATTCTTATACCTATCGTTGGCGGCAAAAATTACCCATTGGCGTGAGACTATGTGTCGCTCCGAAGATATTACTGATGGGGCTGTAAATCCAACCGTCCTATACCATAAAGTTTTTCCACTATTGCGCGAAATAACTTGTACCACTATTCGATGAAGAAAGTTTACGAGCTTAATAATGAATGTGCGCACCATCTTTGTTTATTTCATTCGGCCTTCTTCAACCCTGGAAAATACACTTACATATGTGCTACTTTATATACTGAAAATACAAAATGAATATCGGTCGATGGCAATATTCTAGTATTAAGAACGTTTACATTCTCATGATGTAAATATTAATGCATTGGCAAACATTATTCGCTAAGCAGAGTATTTTTCGCGCATTAAATAACCCTACTCTACAATAACATCAAATAATATATCATACGAAAAATATATATTTTACTCTCCTACATTATCTCAAGAATACACTTCAATTATTATTATCTTAATCAAATACGCGATTGGTCGGACACTCTCATCTCCTACAACTCAATAGTTGGACAAAATTCTTTCACTTTTTAGAAAGTGTTCGGCGATTCGATAGACTCGGCAATTTACATAAGCTCCGTCAGCAAAATGTTAACGTCCCACCGGATAATTCCGCGCACAAAGCACTACGCCGCCGTCTAATCAATTTTCCACGCGCGCAAAGCGATTGCGATCAGGATGGCGAAAAAAAGATGCCGCGCGCCTGATGCGCCCCGAAAATCCGGCGAACATAAAAGGACGCGCGTTCGTGTGTGCCGATCGCGATAAACGATCTCTGGGCCGAGGGAAAGCACGTGCTGGGAGCGCCGTGAGGAGCCACGGCTACGCTCAATTATTCGAGGCCAAGTTTTTTCTTAATTGCGGAGCCGTACGAACATACATGGAAAAATGAGGCAACCTTCGAACTTTATCGTTAATCCTCGTTCTCTAGAGCTTTCCTTACGCAAAGTAAGTGACTTGAAGTTATGTGAGTTGGATTTTGACTTATTCAATTACGTAGCTTCGGCTATTAAGTATTTATTGTAGATGCTAATAATGATGACTGACTGATCGACTGACCGAGCTTGGAAATTGGATTGGAGAAATGGTTAAGCTATGGTGTGTTGCAAATCTTGCTCGCGTAGTCGATGAGATATTGGGAAAATTACATTCGAGGAAATTTTAAGCATCTACGAGATCGAGCTACGCGAAAACAATATATATGGAAAATGTGTTTGATTTTATAAATGCTCGGTTATGCGTCGGGATTACGTGAAGTCGGTAATAAGTCGGTCAGATAAGTGACGGAGGTGAATTTCAAGTACCTTGGTGCTCACTCATACCCCTGTAGGATAAGTAAAATAAAAATATGAAATGACGAAGTGGATGGTGATTATCGAGTTAAGTAAGACGAGTTTTGCCATATAATGATATGACGACGCGAAGCCATCGAGGCTTAATTGAAAATTAAAAAAATTCATCGCCAGTTATTAAATATAGCAGTAATTGCAGCGAAGAATCTACCAAGGAATCGTAATTGTTAATTATATTCTGTTTGGTTCTAGCTCACTTGAGCTATTCATCAAATTTGAATATTTTCGAGCAAATAAAACATTATTACCAAATGTAGCGAGAGAGTTTATCAAGTGCATGATTATCAAATATATTGTGTATTTTGTAGTTAAAGTGGGCTCCGCATGCGCTAATTAATAAGTCGAGCGATTTAAATCATTGGCATTCTGCCGAACTGTTTTTCTCGAATTCAATAATTTATGAACATTATACGGATACGCATGGAAAGGCATAACAATCAAAATTAATTGCGCTTCCTCGAGTCCACCCATATATTGTAATAAATAAATTCCTAAAGCAATTTCTACAATTGGATTTATTTTCGGATTTAATTGCTCGATTAAACGCTACGTTAATAATTTATTTTCATCGGGTGATAAATTCAATAAACATCTGGGAAAAGAGAAAAAATATATAAAAGTTGAAGCTGGAGATTTTGAAAGTAGGTTAGTAATGTGCGTACGTGTGCAGCCTCAAAATTGTCGATAAATTAAAATTCAACTATTTTGTCGGCGTACAGCTAATGGAAAAAGGAAAAATCCGTCGCAAATGGCGCTGATGTGAATTCCGGTTTCCAGCAAAACTTACAAGATGAGAGGTGCGGTGTGCAATGAGTCGCTCGGGACTTCCTTCTTCGTGGTCGCTTGATCGAAAGCTCGCTGGGAAAAAAACGGCCACAAAGTGCGCGAAAGACGAGGGTAAAAAATCCTTCCGCTGAATGATGTAAGACGCCCGTACTTTCCCAGCGTAAGCTGCTGCGAATTACCGGATTGTCCGGTGCGTACGCCTAATCAAGATTTTTGTTTACATGCTGATAAATGTGTGTTTTTACAGCGCCCGGAGACTCGCTTGGCGCTCACATTACGCTCCCATCTGCGACCGACGATTTTATTCGCCCGGGTGGCAAACTTACAATTAAATTACAATTAATATCCTACTGTGCATCGTGCTTGATAAAATGTCCCTGAGCGCCACCAACTATCTAAGTAATTGGAGGCTACGACAAACGAATGAATGCTTGGCGAGTCAAAAGTATCTTGGAAGGTAGATTTCGTTCCAACAATCGGACCAATTTCCCACATTTAGACCTTCCAAGTGAAGTCTTTATGTTTTATTGATACTTGTTGAGGAATCTATTTCACTATTCACGTTCCTTTCCTCACATTTTCTATATCAATTTTATCGAACGGTTGTTTTGCAAACCTTGTTGCTTTCAACGTATCTCGTTTGCAATAACTGGCTGACTGTATATTTATATTACAAATACGTTATTCAATGTATCATAATTATGATTTATGCATCTTCAAAGTATGCTTTCAATTACGTCAAATTTTGCTATAAATTAATCTTTAGAATTGACAGCTTGTTTTTAAAAAATTCAAGATTATTCGTATATTCAAAGCACACCGCCACGGCTGCACAATTTTACACACTTCCTCGATCACACTTACAACCACTTGCGAATTAAATAATGTAGTAATAGCCATAAAATAATTTTACGGGCAGTCGATTTCATAACGAAAACGATAATGCATATGACATTATTAAGGTAATTTTCGCATTTACTATAATTATCGTCAAAATTAATTTATAACTCGTATAGTAGAACTTTCAGAATTTTAATTGTTGCTAAATAATATCGTATATATTTAAAACTGAAATTACAATAGCTATTGCGAGTGCACCTTCAATCTATAATCTATAATATCGATCATAATCATTATCATAATTGATTCATTAAAAAAAAAGAGAGAGAAAAAAAATTAATAAATACTCCAGAAATTATGCAAGCCTTCTCTCTTATTAATTAAACACTGTAAAAAGGTTTGATTAAATATTAAAAAATTGCATTACATAAATATTTTTTAATGAAAGATGTATTTTAAAGGAATGTAAAACTATGAGTAGAAAAACTATGAGCTAATCAATCTATTACAATAATTTATTATTACGCTATTTTTTCTTTAAAAGATTTAAGCAGAACTTTTTTCTGTAAAATTTCTATAATACATTTTTTTCTTTTATAGTTTCTTATTATTTAATATCATAGTTTTAATTTCATTCATTTTTACTCGACTTTATAATTTATTTTTCAATTATTTAAAATTAATGTAAAAATATGCTTTATCCTGAAGCAAATATCATACTGTTAATCAACTAGGCTATCAGAATTTCATACATTTCACATAAATGCGCATAAATAAATTTAACAAAATTAATCAATTAGACTAGATAAATTTTCAATAGATTAGATATTTATTAAGTGGACAAATATTATCAAAATATTGTATTTTATTGAAATATTATTTCTTTATTTTTTCATATTTCTCAAAAAAAAAAAAAAAAAAAAAAGATCTTTAAAATATAATAAATATTTAGTTACGAATGAACGCTGTTTAATTATCATAAATCTTTAGAAATCGTTATTTACATGAAAATAAACAGACTATCACCGTCTCCCTACAATAAGATACTATTTATAATACCTCTATAAAATCAATGACACAGGACTAAAATTCAATTCACGCTTATGGGGAAGAAAATCAAGAAGAAAAGAAAACAAATTAAAGTACATACATGAGCGACAAATTAAGCGTAGCCGAAGAAAAAGTACGCGCCCCTGAATGGAGTAACTCAAGAAAACAAACGCGCGTGCAGTCGTTAAGAAAAGTCATGTCGACGAGTTATGCGTACACGGCAATACCGGGATTACGAGCTGTGATCTACGATGTGAGAACCACGAGAAACCACGCCTCTCCTCCCCCTTCTCTCGCTCCATCTCTCTCTCTCTCTCTCTCTCTCTCTCTCTCTCCCTCTCTCTCTCTCTCTCTCTCCCT
Source organism: Ceratosolen solmsi marchali (assembly GCF_000503995.2). Lineage (NCBI taxonomy): Eukaryota > Metazoa > Arthropoda > Insecta > Hymenoptera > Agaonidae > Ceratosolen > Ceratosolen solmsi. Next base: position 4,019,608 of record NW_011948419.1, on the reverse strand, counting down.
CTTACCCTCTCTTCATCTCTCTTTCCGACTGTCCATTTCCCTTCGTCTATCTCTATGCGTCTCTATCTTCCTAAATCTGTCACTATCTTATCTATATCACTATCTTATCGTATTTCTCAATCTCTCTTCCTGTCGCTCGCACTCTATCTCGCTCTTTATCTATAATTTGCCATTTCTTCTGTCGTGTATTATCTTTAATAATAGTGAGTTTCGTACTTGTATTCAAAATTATAGCAATTTAATAACCCATCGAAAGTGAAAATAATTGTAGGTAAGGTATATATTTTCAACTGTAGTTCATTTGTTTACATATGTTTAGCATCCGTTCTGTTTTTTAAATTCAACCTCAGATTTGATTTTAAGCTGTAAAATTTTGATAGTATATTTATATAATAGATAATATATTTTGCATAATATAAATGCTCTTCATATTTTATTATCGATAAAAACAATGTTAGCAATACCAGAATTAATAAAGTTAACTAGTGAATAATTTACTTTTAGAAATATTATTCAATAATTCATTCAATTATATATTGACATTTATTTAATTACAAAGCATTTCTATTAGGTTTCATTCATTCATAATTATAGTTTTAACTACACATTTATCGATATAATATAGAACACTAATGAAACGAATAAATTATTACTAAATTTTATTTATAATTGTTAGATAGTTTCATAACGTAATTAAAAAGTTTTATTATACATTTAAATTAACACATAAAAGTCTTTTATTACTTATATAAAATACGAATCTACTAATAAAAGCAAATTTAATTGAACTATATGTTTATTACGTAAAGGTTATGAAAATTCGGTATTACGGACAATCGTCAAATATGTAATTATCATTGTTATATTAATATATTAATATTCCGTAGTCAGAGATTTTATAAAAATAATTAAGGATATTTAATTGATAAATAGAAGAATCTAGAAGAATAAAACGTCACTTCGCATTTTCGATATAATAAGCGGTATCTAGAATGCTTTATTTAGATTATATTATTAAAAAAGTAATATGCGTAGATAATTTTTCCGTATTAAACAAAAATATATATTTCTTTAGAATATATTATCGTCCTATAAAAGCAATAATAAAAATAAAAGGATACACTACAATAACTAATAAGGGATATAAAAAATGTGCCAATTTTCATCTTACTTAAAATCTTTGATCGTTATGAACTTTTTTTTACTTTTTCGACGATAAAAAATTTCACATATCCGAATTGATTATTTATTGTCAATCGTTTCACACAATTGCATTTGTATTATATTTGAATAAGTTCGCAATAAACATGGCAAACTAAATTAAAGCGAAAGATAGTAACTGGCCGTGCGCGCGAAAAAGACAGATTCGGTTTAATCCGCCGACGGCTGGCACTTGATTGATAATAACCGTTATTATGACCAAGTCGAATTACGATTATGTGACCGGTCGAAAAGTTATTGAGCCCACTCAATTTCGACACAGGGCGTCACTTTCTTTTAAATTTGCTCGAAACGCAAGCGTACGTAATCGGATCGTGAAATAAAAATTGTCTGTAATGGACGCAGAGAAGCTTGGATTGTCGGGTTATTTATTTTATGTTTTGTCGCTGATTTTTCATCCAAGTGGAAATTAGTTCGATAACACTCGCTCTGAATAATGAAATGCAACTTAATTCTTAAGTTTGACGAATTATTTTTAAGGCTTTTTAGCCTAAAATATTCAAAGCCCATATTGTATACATTTTATATAGAATATATCGAGCCATGCGGCAGCTTTTAGTATATTGAATTTTTATTATTAATAAAATAGTAAAATTAAAATATTGCATCGGCTATTAAATAATGGCGAGACGCAAATGCAATTAATGATTTATATTGAATGGTTGGATTTTTTTTTAATCTCTATTTGTGTAATTAGAGCAAAAGCTCACAGGACAAACAACTATTTTAAACCATTAATAATTTTAATTAAAACTTTTTATAAACTTCCTTCTCAAAGCGTCCTGTCTAAAAGCATAACAATTTTTATTGACAACTGATTTAATGCTACGTGAATTACGATCATTAAATTCTTTCGATAAAAGTCCTAAGCTGCTTTTATCATTATAAATGTTAAAATTAAATGAAGTTATCGTATATCGAATTTTCAAATGAAACTTCCTTCCAACATACATGCCACTTTGCTAAGATAATTAATTACGTGCTCGAATTTAGAATGTTTACTTTAATCATAAGATCAACATCGGCAGCAGCGATAATTTTTATTTTAGACGCTGGGGCACTTTTAAAGAATTTGTTCAAACACGAGCGAGCATTTGATACATAAAACAAAAGAAAGTTAATGTATGCTTACGCGCCGTTTCTCAAGCTACGCCACTTTAAACGTAAAAAGATTACCTCTATAAGGTCCTGTCAGAGACACCAATGAAAAATAGTCGTAGCAAAAAAGGGAAAAATGGAACGGCAACTTACGCTTGAAACTTTCATGTCAATATAAGTTGATTTCAATGATATTAAATCACGTCAGCGGCTATATGTTTCTCAAATATCCGCATAATTAACATTTGAGCAGTACTTCCGCGATAAAACCAGCTCCACGCAGTTTTCAGTTAAAAACTACTTTAAAACGGCACGAAAATAAATCACCCTGACATTTACAACTCTCTTCAACGTCCGCAGATTTATCAAAACCACTTAAACATGACTTATTTGCCTTCGAGACTAAATGAAAACACATAGTTCCACGGTTACCCTTTCAGCGCCGTTACGTACCGCACGATTCAGCCTCGCGCGGCTTTGCCACCGAAAGAAAGCCGCAATACGCGCTACCGCAGACTCTAATACGCGTTTCTCCTCTATTTCTTATTCTTTTTCCTAAATGTCCTTCGGGGAAGCTTGCCATTGTGCGCGCGCGCGCGCATCCTTTATACGCCGTACGACGAAACGATCATCGTAAATACGGGGAGGAATATTGAGTTTGAGCGTTGATAGTTGACCTTCCACCGGCGACATTTTTCGCGAGGACGCGCATAAAATGGCTGGCTATTTACAGGGTCGAGCATTCAGGGTAAGAGGGCCGTCAGTAAATTTGCATGGACAATGCTTGTTTCGTAGGTGTACGATGAATTATCCTAGGATGGGACGCCAATGCGCCAATAGTCCTCGGACAATTTTCATTTTTCACCTCGCCGTGCGCAATTGCGCGCGATTGTCTGGATCGCATGGCAAATAGTTAGCAGACAGTTTTTAATTTTAGCGAATTAACGGCAGACCGGAAATTGTCCACGAGCCGATGAATTTCTTTCTTAGCCCATGAATGTACTTTTAACGAGTTTCTACGCTCGAGCATAATCGCCCATGCAAGTTATTTACATTAATTCTGAAATTAGTTTGTGGTAGAGGCTGAAGCTCACATTACACTTACAATGTTCATACCTCTAACATTGTTATATACTTATACGTTCTTTGCATGGATAGTTCAAAATCCCTTTTGTCTACATAAATTACTATTAAACTTTTTCGTAATATAATTTTCCTGTGTAATATATTCTGGAAGTTATTTTCATAAATGCGCATTTATGACTGTATGTATAATATGTGTGCTTTTACCAGTGGGAATTCAAAAAGTAACGAAGAGTCAGCAAAATGTTTGATATTTCGGTATCTTTAAGCAATGTATAAAGGATAGATCATTTTGTTTTATTGAAATATTAACTGCTTCATGGTCGTTATAAAATTAAAAACCGATTGCAATAAGAATTAATCAAAAGATCATAAAAAAAAAACCTTTTCACAATTTCCTTTATAAAATAAAGATTTAAAAAAAAAAAAAAAAGGAAGAAAAAAAATAAATAAATAAAGAAAAATAGTAAATGAAGATGAAAGTAATAAATGTCAAAAAAGTAATTCACCGACTAAAATTAGCTTATCAACTTATATTTTAAAACTGAAATATACGCAGTTTTATAATCATTTAATTTTCGTCATTTAAAAATCGGAGTCTCGTCATGAATGAAAGAAACTCCGTTATGATATTCCCTAAATTAACTTGATTGCATTATTTCAAGGTAATACGTTTTTTCGTAATAAGAACGTTTTCTCTTGAATCATAAATATGACAAATATGCCATAACAGTTACAAAGTCTTGAGAATTAAAACGAAAACACCCATTATATTACAGCTCGTAAAATTTCATTACACACTCCATCTTCGATACAAGCAATAATAATAATAATAATAAGAATAATTATAATAATAATAATAATAATAATAATAATAATAATAATAATAATAATAATAATAAATATATATATATAATAACAATTTAAATCTCAGCTGAATCCTACGCCGTTAAATCGTAATTATTTCTATAAGGAAAAGTTTAACATTCTATTTATTATCAATATACAATTGTATAATAAGAACTTTTAGAGGCAATAGAATTAAAATATATATTATTTTTAATGCATCTTATCAACTATAATTAAAGTTCATCTTCTGCAAACTTTTGTCGAAAACCTTATTCGGCAAATCTATGACATGTTACAATATTTGCATGAAAATATGCTTATTCGTCGATTACTTACAATGTACATTATATACAAAATACATTCTCGATAATAAGAAGATCGTCATTATCACGGCATACCAAAAAACCAGAAATTAAAAAGAAAAAGCAGAGATTTCTTTGCCAATCTCCTCCTTGCAGCCCTCTCCCTCCCCCCTATCGGGTAACGAAGACTTCGCACAAGCCGGTATACGCGCAAACTATTATGAGCCTCTGAAAAAGGGCTCGGACCCTTCTTAATACTTTTCCACAAGATAAGTTTCCCACGGCAATATTATCCAATGACGCGTTGCAGTCATACAGCCGAAGAGTTGGTGGCGGGAGAGCGGGCCGATAATGAAATGGTGGGCGGGGCAGGGGGTGGAGGGTGGAAGGAGCTTATTTACATTTTACAACGACACGCCTTGTACGTGATACCTTTTTTCGGATGCCCGTCGTTCCCGTTACGTGGGTTCCAAGTTTTGGAAGCCGATAAAAAACGGCGATGGCCGCGCCGCGTTCACGGGAGAGCGTAATAA
>NW_011948419.1:4012276-4014439 GCF_000503995.2 Ceratosolen solmsi marchali | reverse complement strand
CCCGCGGATGGCCGCGCCGCGTCCACGGAGCAGCGTAATAATCGAAGAGGAGCGTCTCCTGGGCGAGGCTCGACTTTTTGTCCTGGATGCTTACTTATTTACTTTTGTCGCAAGCGCTCTCGTTAGTCCGCAACCGTTTTTTCTTTTGTATTATTTGGATTTATCGAGTTCGACGGGTCTCGTGCACTTACAAATATCGATAACGAGCTGTTATAACGCCCAATGATGATGATTATAATTTCTTTGTTCGACTCTTAAACTCGTTTTTAATATGAAAAGTTACAGTTACTCAACGTACACGCTCTCATGGGAAACTATTATTTACGCGCGTCTTTCGTGTCAAAGCGAACGTTGAAGCATATACTTTTCACTCCCATTAGATTGTAGCTGAGTGTACTTGGAAGCATAGGAGCGCGATCCCTCTGGCAATATACCCTCTTTAAAAGATCGCTCTAATGAATTTTAAGGTTTACCACAAATGGCAGGATCCTCTTACCCTTAAGCCGCGCGAATAGCATTAGCCTCGAAATGGCACCCTTTAAAGTCTTTCTAAACTGCCGTTTGATAAAAGGGTTTCGTGTTGGCGCTCGTTCGGCCACTCGCAAATCTCAAAGTATCGGTGATGTTAGCCACCACGATTAGCAATTACAGCACTTAAAGCCACGTGTGCTAACACAACACCCTCGGCAGCATGTTACTGCCCGTAAAATCCAGTATCCAAGCACCAAAACTACTCGTCGACCTAAAAATATCCATTTTTATTGACGTCATCCTTCGCGACTGAACATGCGCGGGTGGTGCATTCACCTACTAGTCTTATCCTTCTGGCAATTAAGAGCCGTGCGACTCCTTCGGGAAAGGCGACCCGACGCTCTATGTCTCTTGTAGTTTTCTTCGCTTCGTCGAGCGCTCGATAATTCACGTGACGACTTCACGTGGCAATCGTGCGCCATTTACGAGATTATAATAATAAGGTGCGCGCTATGGTTAATGATTGCTATTATGCTTTAACAAAATTTTTCAGCCGTCGCCTTTTTTATCGCGCGCTGAAGACTATATTTTAGATGAGCCGGGTTGTTAATAAAAGCTGCCGATGACGTTGCGCCGAGTAATTGGCTGAAGTACAAAATATGCGACGTCTATATCGTTGATACGTAATTTTCAAGCTGAGAATACATCACGCGATAATTATTTTTGCGCATAGAAACAATGCTACGTGGATTTTCGTCGAGATATCGACTCGTTATATTTTGATGCCGGGCGCTAGCTCGAAGGAGCATTTTTAATAATTGCCGGCTTGTAATACTTATCTTCCAAACGGTTAAAATTTATTATTTTACATCGTGCCTGCCTTACAGTGTCGCAGTTTATAAAGTTACTTTGAATAATCAACGAATATTGCGGTGAAATGTTGGAGGAGGAATTACGATTAGGATAAAAATCTCAATACTTTTTGTCTATTAATGAGAAGCTATCTTGCTTGTAATGGCTTGTAAGGGCTGGTATCTATTAACACAAAGGGTGAAATCTCGATGGGAGAAAATTCTTAATAACTTGGAGAATAACATTTTGCAGTTACAATTATAAGTTTATCTCGAGATGGACATTGTGCAAAATAATTCTCCAACAATAACGCGGTCCGATGTGTATAAATGCCAATTTATAAATTACGTGCCCCATCCAAAGGGAGCAACCAAAACGAAAGATTAAGGTAAAAGAGCCAGCGATTAAAATGTCGAAAAGATCCTTTCGATTAGATAAAATGGCTCTACGTATATAGTAGCGCCCGTACAAAATACAAAACTGTAGTGAGTCGGAAAATTTACTAGAGCCTCGGTTCGTACTGGTATTTGGTTCTCGATGCACTTGCAGTCAGTATAGAGAAGGAGGAGATATCGGCGTTTCTTACCAGAGCAGGTAAAGATAAGTCTTCGATTTTGCGCAATAGAACGGTTAACCGCGAGTAATTACCGTCTCGCAAATGTGGACTATTCTGTCAACGAAGAGCAGCCATGAGAAATGTGAAGGAAATGCATAAGGCGAGATCAAATTGAAATTTGTCAGGCAAACAACATCCGTTACAAAATTGAGAAAATAATTTGTTGTCTCTGGTCCCTCTCTCTCTCTCTCTCTCTCTCTCTCTCTCTCTCTCTCTCTCTCTCT